>NC_041060.1:12147283-12447283 GCF_900634775.1 Gouania willdenowi | reverse complement strand
AAAATAGGGATAGAACACAGCACAGCACAGCAGGTGGTTCCACGAATCTCTCTGAGGTCAAAGTCCTTGGAAATAAAAGTTCTTTAAATGAATTTTCTTTTTCAACAAAACCTTCGGCTGTTGACTTTTTAGAGGCCTTGGTTTGGGATTCCTGCTGACAGGGCAGTAATTCTGAAGAGCAAAAACACCAAGTTGGCAGGATCTCGAAACCTTAGTAACACACAGACTAAACACTAAACGTCTGCAGGTGTTCGTGCCCACTGCGAACACATATATATCCCAATGCCACGACAGCAGAGAGATTAGCCATCTGAATAGCTGTGATTCGTTTGGATTTGCAGTGACGTCTATAGCGAGCCAAAAAACTGAAGGTCTAAAATGGAGTAGTTAGAATTTTTTGCAAGTGACGAAACCTGCAATGTATTTTAAAAGTACCCAAACCACAACTTTCAAAACATTTTCATAATAACTTTTTTTCAAAATTGGCTCTGTAGCACCCCATTGAACTTTTAAATAGTAGTAATAGTTGTAGTAGTCACTGCTTGCATTTTTAATTATTATTGCAATTGATATATGTATCTATTTAATTGCAATTAATGAATTTGTTGATTTAATTGCAATTTAAAAGGAGAGAATTTGTCACTGGGTTCTAAAACGTGATAACCAAAGATGATGAAAGGTAATGATGTCATAGCTCACACTGTGGCATTGGGTTCTAAAACGTGATGACCAAAGAAGATAAAAGGCCATGATGTTGTAGCTCACATTCTAAAACAGTAGTTGTAAGCCATTTGCATCCACTGTGATCTTGAAATCTTTGCACTGCACACGGACTTCTTTTGCTGTATTTTTTTTGCCTAAAATACAATGTTTTGCAACGAGATATTGAAAATGGAAAGGAAACCAAAGAAAAAAGTTACTTTTGCTGACGTTGTTGGGTCCTCATCCAGCAAGGACAAGGAGGCTACATTCCACCAGATGGCTAAACCCAACCAAGCTTTGGAGAATAGGGGTTGTCTCAAATTAGAGGAACCTAAAAAATCTTCATTTAAACCTCCTCAGAAGTCTAACGCAAAGGGTCTGGGGGAGACTCTGCAGGCTAAACATCAGGGTTCAGATTCCAAACTGGCACGGCAGCCATACAATGGATACAAAGGAGCACAGACACGATGGTCTATTGCTAAATTTAAATATGATGAGCCCTCATACAACAGAAACAAGGGGAATTCACTCTACTGCAAGCCTCCTCAGAAGCGTAAAACAGAGGAAGCAGCCAGTCAAAAACAGTCTGTTGCTAATGAGGAACCTAAAAAATCTTCATTTAAACCTCCTCAGAAGTCTAACACGAAGGGTCTGGGGGAGACTCTGCAGGCTAAACATCAGGGTTCAGATTCCAAACTGGCACGGCAGCCATACAATGGATACAAAGGAGCACAGACACGATGGTCTATTGCTAAATTTAAAAATGATGAGCCCTCATGCAACAGAAACAAGTTGAATTCACTCTACTGCAAGCCTCCTCAGAAGCGTAAAACAGAGGAAGCAGCCAGTCAAAAACAGTCTGTTGTTAATGATCCTCAACGGGCTCTGAAGATTTCACATTGTGTGAAACCAAACAATAAGTGCAAACATATTTTGGACCAAGCTAAACCAGACTGTATGCAGTGTGCAGAGCGGCATCACAAGTCCATAGTAGAACACAAAGATAAGGAAATCGCTGACCTTAAACTTGCTCTTTCAGTAAGGGAAAAGGAATCGGATTCCATGATTCAAAACCTGAGCGATCAAATCACTGACCTCAAGGATTTACTAAATCAGGCCAAAGTGAAGCTAGTTGATAATGACAATCATTGGGAAGAGAAACTGGAAAAGATGCAAAGGACAGAAAAAGAAACCGACCGCATCATTGAAGACCAGAAAATGCAAATCTCCGACCTTAATAATTCACTGGTTCAGGGACAAAAGGACCTGAAGGAGTTGAATATGCAATGGGAAAAGATAGTGGAAAACATGCTAAGGACAGAAGAAGAAACCAACTGCATCATAAAAGACCAGAATAAGGAAATCTCCAACCTCAAGACCACACTTCTGAGCCAGAAACAAGGAAGTGCCAGACTCCAACTTTCACTGAGGGAGCTACATGAGGATTTCCAGGCTGAGAAGAAGCAGTGGGCTAAAGAAAAAGCAGATACGTTGAAGATTACTAACCAGCTTCAGGACCAGGTACAATTGATGTGTGAGGAGAGAGATGAGTGTGCAAAGATCAGCTGCGACAAGGATTGTGATTTAAAACAGAAAGATCTTCTCATAGAAAAACAACAGAAGACTATTTCAGAAATGAGTACCACTCTCAAGAAGACGGAGAGGTACTTAAAAACCCAGACAGTCCAATGCAACCAACTGGTGACAAGAGTGGAGTTATTAGCGGAAACTCACAGCAATAATGACAACCAGTTCCAACAAAAGCTGGAGGAACTACAGACCGAGCTGGATGAAGCAGATGAAAAGCTTTGAGCCAAAAATATTCATCTGTCTGCCCTGATGGTGGTCCTCACTGAAACACAGGACGCCTTAGAGATCTTGCAAGAGCAAGCTAGGGCAGGAGAATACCTCTAAACAGAAACCTGAAAGAGATCCATCGCAGGTTAAAAGTTTGAGAACCCCAACAACAAACACATTTCATCACCACACCTCAAAACATCTCCTGCACTGACCAACCCGATTAGGTGATGAAGGCACATTGAACGTAATTCATATGTTCTTTGTCATGCCACTTCTGATCAACGCCCAGCCACTTTCTTTGGTTCATGTTGGGGCTTCTACCTATCACCATGTGGAAAATGGATGAATTCATGAATGTTATTTCATTTTTAGAACAGAATTCTACATTTTAACCAACCTTTATTTCATGCAGATGCCTTTGTGAAAAATAAATTAACTTCCAATTGTGCAAGATTTTGTCTTTTCATTTTTAGGCTGGGCTACCGGACACTTTGTTGCTGTTGCTGTTGCTCTTCTTCTTCTTCTTCTTCTTCTTCTTCTTCTTCTTCTTCTTCTTCTTCTTCTTTTTCTTCTTCTTGTGAATGGATGTGTTTTTGATTTGAGGTCCACGGGGCCAAAAGAGAAAAAAAAAAACCACAAAGCTGATTTCTCATTTATTTGCGAGTCAAATATTACGACAGTTGGTGGTACCGGATCATTGGCACATACCAATATATAAATGGGGCGAATTAATCCGCATGTGCCACAGGGGTGCCAGGAAGCCCCCAGGGGCCACATTTTTTTACTCGGTAGAACCGAGTCATTTGACTGAATTCGCAGAAACGTGGTACATGCTAGTTGGAGGGGAAACGTTCCGAGGGCCCGGCCATAGGTCAACCAAATTTGTTAAGTTAATACATGAGATATTTACTGTATTCTTTAATTGAGCCACTTTTTAATTGTACTTATTTTATGTGTGACTTACTTGTACTTGTACCTGAGTACAATTTCAATCAAGCAAGTAGTAGGATGGATCAGTACTACACCTTTGTCCTTAACCATCAATAATTGGCAGTTGCGCCTGATCAACACCAACATTCATGCACCATTCATACACATTCATAGGAGGCAATTTAATAAAGTGCCTTGCCCAAGAACACAACAGCACTGACTGGGATAGAGCCCAGTCCTTAGTACTCACTGTTTAACTAGCTTATGATACAATAAATGAATGTGCAAAGTTTTTGTTCTAACTTAAAGGATTATTTAAAAAAAAAAAAAAAAAAAACTAGTGCTGTTTCATATGTAATTTAAGAGGAAGCATTGATAGCAGCAGCATCATCATTTATTATTTATTTATTAATATTTGTTTTCAGAAATACGCCAATGGTACTTTACAGATTATGACCACATTTCAACCAAAGATAGAACTTGCACAGTGGAAGATTCCATTGCATTTAAATGGGATCTAGATCAATATATTGATTCTGGATCAGTTTCAAAAATCGATCATTGACGAAATGTCACAAAGTCATATCTCAGTTCTTAATCAACTGATCTTTATGAAATTGGACTCACTGATGTTGGGTTTGTTTTCTCGATTACCCTCTTATGTTTCATCTACATTGGAATAGAATTGTGCATTTTATCAAGATGTATTTAAAAAACGGAGATGCCCATACATTTGGACCTCCTGTATCACTACTAATGGGGATTTAAATTTCTTCCAAGCCTTCAAAGTGTGAATGATCAGTATGAGTATTTTCGCGTTCCGTGCTCTTCTTTATTTACTGTCTATGTTAAAAGAAAATAGGGATAGAACACAGCACAGCACAGCAGGTGGTTCCACGAATCTCTCTGAGGTCAAAGTCCTTGGAAATAAAAGTTCTTTAAATGAATTTTCTTTTTCAACAAAACCTTCGGCTGTTGACTTTTTAGAGGCCTTGGTTTGGGATTCCTGCTGACAGGGCAGTAATTCTGAAGAGCAAAAACACCAAGTTGGCAGGATCTCGAAACCTTAGTAACACTCACACTAAACACTAAACGTCTGCAGGTGTTTGTGCCCACTGCAAACACATATATATCCCAATTGCCACGACAGCAGAGAGATTAGCCATCTGAATAGCTGTGATTCGTTTGGATTTGTAGTGACGTCTATAGCGAGCCAAAAAACTGAAGGTCTAAAATGGAGTAGTTAGAATTTTTTGCAAGTGACGAAACCTGCAATGTATTTTAAAAGTACCCAAACCGCAACTTTCAAAACATTTTCATAATAACTTTTTTTCAAAATTGGCTCTGTAGCACCCCATTGAACTTTTAAATAGTAGTAATAGTTGTAGTAGTCACTGCTTGCATTTTTAATTATTATTGCAATTGATATATGTATCTATTTAATTGCAATTAATGAATTTGTTGATTTAATTGCAATTTAAAAGGAGAGAATTTGTCACTGGGTTCTAAAACGTGATAACCAAAGATGATGAAAGGTAATGATGTCATAGCTCACTACTGTGGCATTGGGTTCTAAAACGTGATGACCAAAGAAGATAAAAGGCCATGATGTTGTAGCTCACATTCTAAAACAGTTGTTGTAAGCCATTTGCATCCACTGTGATCTTGAAATCTTTGCACTGCACACGGACTTCTTTTGCTGTATTTTTTTTGCCTTAAATACAATGTTTTGCAACGAGATATTGAAAATGGAAAGGAAACCAAAGAAAAAAGTTACTTTTGCTGACGTTGTTGGGTCCTCATCCAGCAAGGACAAGGAGGCTACATTCCACCAGATGGCTAAACCCAACCAAGCTTTGGAGAATAGGGGTTGTCTCAAATTAGAGGAACCTAAAAAATCTTCATTTAAACCTCCTCAGAAGTCTAACACGAAGGGTCTGGGGGAGACTCTGCAGGCTAAACATCAGGGTTCAGATTCCAAACTGGCACGACAGCCATACAATGGATACAAAGGAGCACAGACACGATGGTCTATTGCTAAATTTAAATATGATGAGCCCTCATACAACAGAAACAAGGGGAATTCACTCTACTGCAAGCCTCCTCAGAAGTGTAAAACAGAGGAAGCAGCCAGTCAAAAACAGTCTGTTGCTAATGAGGAACCTAAAAAATCTTCATTTAAAACTCCTCAGAAGTCTAACACGAAGGGTCTGGGGGAGACTCTGCAGGCTAAACATCAGGGTTCAGATTCCAAACTTACACGGCAGCCATACAATGGATACAAAGGAGCACAGACACGATGGTCTATTGCTAAATTTAAAAATGATGAGCCCTCATGCAACAGAAACAAGGGGAATTCACTCTACTGCAAGCCTCCTCAGAAGCGTAAAACAGAGGAAGCAGCCAGTCAAAAACAGTCTGTTGTTAATGATCCTCAACGGGCTCTGAAGATTTTACATTGTGTGAAACCAAACAATGATAAGTGCAAACATATTTTGGACCAAGCTAAACCAGACTGTATGCAGTGTGCAGAGCGGCATCACAAGTCCATAGTAGAACACAAAGATCAGGAAATCGCTGACCTTAAACTTGCTCTTTCAGTAAGGGAAAAGGAATCGGATTCCATGATTCAAAACCTGAGCGATCAAATCACTGACCTCAAGGATTTACTAAATCAGGCCAAAGTGAAGCTAGTTGATAATGACAATCATTGGGAAGAGAAACTGGAAAAGATGCAAAGGACAGAAAAAGAAACCGACCGCATCATTGAAGACCAGAAAATGCAAATCTCCGACCTTAATAATTCACTGGTTCAGGGACAAAAGGACCTGAAGGAGAAGAATATCCAATTGGAAAAGAAAGTGGAAAACATGCTAAGGACAGAAGAAGAAACCAACTGCATCATAAAAGACCAGAATAAAGAAATCTCCAACCTCAAGGCCACACTTCTGAGCCAGAAACAAGGAAGTGCCAGCCTCCAACTTTCACAGAGGGAGCTACATGAGGATTTCCAGGCTGAGAAGAAGCAGTGGGCTAAAGAAAAAGCAGATACGTTGAAGATTACTAACCAGCTTCAGGACCAGGTACAATTGATGTGTAAGGAGAGAGATGAGACTGCGAAGATCATCTGCAACAAGGATTGTGATTTAAAACAGAAAGATCTTCTCATATATAAACTACAGAAGACTATTTCAGAAATGAGTGCCACTCTCAAGAAGACGGAGAGGGACTTAAAAACCCAGACAGTCCAATGCAACCAACTGGTGACAAGAGTGGATTTATTAGAGGAAACTCACAGCAATAATGACAACCAGTTCCAACAAAAGCTGGAGGAACTACAGACCGAGCTGGATGAAGCAGATGAAAAGCTTCGAGCCAAAAATATTCATCTGTCTGCCCTGATGGTGGTCCTCACTGAAACACAGGACGCCTTAGAGATCTTGCAAGAGCAAGCTAGGGCAGGAGAATACCTCAAAACAGAAACCTGAAACAGATCCATCGCAGGTAAAAGGTTTGAGAACCCCAACAACAAACACATTTCATCACCACACCTCAAAACATCTCCTGCACTGACCAACCCGATTAGGTGATGAAGGCACATTGAACGTAATTCATCTGTTCTTCGTCATGCCACTTCTGATCAACGCCCAGCCACTTTCTTTGGTTTATGTTGGGGCTTCTACCTATTACCATGTGGAAAATGGATGAATTCATGAATGTTATTTCATTTTTAAAACAGAATTCTACATTTTAACCAACTACTATTTTATGCAGATGCCTTTGTGAAAAATAAATTAACTTCCAATTGTGCAAGATTTTGTCTTTCATTTTTAGGCTGGGGCTACCGGACACTTTGTTGCTGTTGCTGTTGCTCTTCTCTTCTTCTTCTTCTCTTCTTCTTCTCTTCTTCTTCTTCTTCTTCTTCTTCTTCTTCTTCTTCTTCTTCTTCTTCTTCTTCTTCTTCTTCTTCTTCTTCTTCTTGTGTATGGATGTGTTTTTGATTTGAGGTCCAGGGGGCCAAAAGAGAAAAAAAAAAACCACAAAGCAGATTTCTCATTTATTTGCGAGTCAAATATTACGACAGTTGGTGGTACCGGATCATTGGCACATAGCAATAAATAAATGGGGCCCAATAATCAATAAAAGAAAATAGGGATAGAACACAGCACAGCACAGCAGGTGGTTCCACGAATCTCTCTGAGGTCAAAGTCCTTGGAAATAAAAGTTCTTTAAATGAATTTTCTTTTTCAACAAAACCTTCGGCTGTTGACTTTTTAGAGGCCTTGGTTTGGGATTCCTGCTGACAGGGCAGTAATTCTGAAGAGCAAAAACACCAAGTTGGCAGGATCTCGAAAACTTAGTAACACACAGACTAAACACTTAACGTCTGCAGGTGTTCGTGCCCACTGCGAACACATATATATCCCAATTGCCACGACAGCAGAGAGATTAGCCATCTGAATAGCTGTGATTCTTTTGGATTTGCAGTGACGTCTAAAGCGAGCCAATAAACTGAAGGTCTAAACTGGAGTAGTTAGAATTTTTTGCAAGTGACGATATAGCGAGCTGTCAGTAAAAATCCCAGGCTTGGATTAGTGGGAGGAAAAGTAGCTTTACCTAAGACGTTATTCCGGAAATCCTCAAATATTTTCTGCTTCTTTATGATCTCACATCCCCACATCCAGTCTAGCAACGTATTAGCAGGGCCACTGTCAACGTCCAGCCAATCACAGCACAGCGTGTTTGTTGTATGTTCATCAACGCAATGACGGGTTCAGATACTGAGAGCTGCAGGGTGTGAGGAGCACAGTGAGGGGAGGGCACAGTCAACAACTAGGACACACACACACACACACGAAGAGACACACAAACACGCATTAACCATAGTGGACAAGCCCTCGCTTCCCATTAAGTTCAATGCTGCCCTGAGGTATGGGGTAAAAATACATCACCACAAAGGGACAGACCAATACAACCCAAGTGTTGGGAATGCATTGCACAGAAGTAAACCTCACACACATTAGAAATATGATAAAATATCATCAAAATTAGCCAAACTCTATAGGCATGATTAAAACGGGTCGTTTTAAAGCTACATCATTAAAACAGCTTGAAAAAAGGGCATCATACAACAACCCGAATGAACAAATGTATCCATGAAGAGCTTCTACTGTGATGAGGATTTATTCTAATGCTGTCACGACTGAGTGTAATCAGGATTCCATGCCCTCTGTGAGTCACAGCAGAACATGGTTTATGCACACGGCTGTGTCGTGCTTCTTCTATAAAGGACGTGAGTGGGTGTAACAAACATTTTCTTCCCACTAAAAGGGAGTTTTTTTCTCCCCACTGTAGCTGTAGCATGTTCATGTGGATTTATTGGGGTTTTTTTCTGAAGTATTTCATATTTTAATCACGCTTCGAGACCAGTATTGTTGTAATTTGCGTGAAATAAATAAAGTTGAATTGAATCCTTCAGATTGCGTCTTAACAACATCCATTTTATTTTATAGGATGGACGTCACATTTTACAGTAAGAGTGTTGTTGGCCATGAGCACAGGCGTTACCGCAAGTTCTATATGTACATTACATCTAAAACAGTGCCTGCAGGCCTAGCTTTGATATTTGCTTATATTTACCCAGAGGAGAAAATTACTGGCCAACCAAAGCATGCAAATATTGACTTATTAATAGCACCTGGAAAAAAAATGGTTAGATTTGAACAAAACTTAAATGTTAAAAGGTGAGTTTTTTATTTCATTCAAAAAAAAAATGTTAATTCAAAAGAGCTTCAAGATGGTTGAGATAGTTAGTACTTATTTCTATTTATTTTTAATCTTACTGCATATACTTTGTTGCTGCAAATGTGAATTTGCCCTCTGGGGATTAATAAAGTTCTATTCTATTCTACTTAAATGTTGACTGAGCTCATTGTGTACTGTATATTATGTTCATTTAGGCTTTGTGTGTTAAACTCAAGGCCCGGGGACCGATTACGGCCTTAAGTCAAAATGACAGAAAAAAAAAAAACTTGAATAAATGTGTAAATTACCAACTAATTCAGTTGTAGATATCACAATCCTTCAAAATATACAATTTCAATGAGACTTAATACAATATTTGCATGCCATCACGTGATGGCAATCATTTTTTAAAAGCAAATCGTTGAAAGAACACTGAATTTTTCCAAAAATCCTGCAGTTTAACTTAAACTATTCCACAAGATTTCCCCAAATAATATAAAAAAATTAATCACAAAATCAAATAAATTTAGGTGAAGATAGTGATGGGACTGATATCTGTCACTTAATGCTTGGATATTATTGATGCCTTACATACTTTACTTATCATTTAAAGGGTGAAGTGCATGGTATATAAAGTATAGGCTGTAAAAGGCTCCAGCACCACAACAGCAAATAAATGCAAAGTTGAGGGTATGGCAGAAGTTATATAATTGCATGTGTAAATGTAAGAAAGCACAACAAATACATTCAGTGGAAAAGAAGAAATGACTATATTTACTACAAATGTCATCTGGTCTTTCAAAAAAATTTTAAATAAATATTCAGACAATAAAGTATATTGTATTACAATAATTTCATTAAAAGAAAACGCTAGAGATGTGTCATTAAGTTATTTACATTTACTGACATCATAATTTAATATCTGACAATTATGACAATGTTGGAGGTTTTTAATAGATTTGTTCGGTCAGATCAAACGCAAAACGGTAAAGCAATAGAAAACATGAAACTCATTGTGAGTTAGGTCATGTTGACTTAAATTTAGACTTTCAATATTTACATTTGTCATCAGTGACACAATGTGCCTTAGAGTCTAGTGACCTCACACGCACACATGCACAGATGATTTTTTTCTGCAGAGTATTCTGTGATGTGCAGTGACATTAATACAATGTCCCTACAGTCACTCACTGCAAGCAGAGGACAAGCCTTCCCTATATAAATGACCCAATAACATTACAGTGTGTACATATTTGTTTACATGTGGACTCTGCAGGGAACCATTGCTATGTTACGTGCATCAAAGCAAAGGCTTTGTCTCGACTCACTGTGTCTTACTTATATAAAATGATCAAATAGTACACATGCAAACCTAATAGTGACCCCCAAACACAGATATAGCTTCTCCCCCTCCATCCTGGATCTGTTCTTTGGCTTCTTTTGACAAACGACTACATTTAATGTGGCCATTTTAGGTGCACCACACTTCCCTCAGCTTATTAGTTTCAGATAAAGCTGCAATATTTCCATTAATCTATTTCCGTTTGTCACACACACACACACACACACACACACACACACACACACACACACACACACACACACACACACACACACACACACACACACACACACACACACACACAGGAAGTTGCACAGTGATAAATACACCCTTACTCTATCTCCTTGGTCATTAATATTGTACCAATGGCAATACTGGTGCTGACCCATAGCTAGGCCATTAATCAAACAATACAACTAGCATATGATCATAATATCTATGCTCAGGGTGAATGTGCTCCATGGGAGGGTGGAGTCACTGTTATTATGGGGAAGCAAACACTTAATAAAATATGAAACAGTAACAGATCAGATGCATAGAGCACATTTTTACATTTTCACAGTTTTAAAGAATTAGTGGTCACAGAACATTCAGTTTTCCTCTTATTTCATCCAGCAGGGATTGATTGGTTTCAATGTAACTATCAATAAAGATGAATATTGTCCTTCATTTAATGGAGTGAGAATTATCAGTGCTGTTCTGTCATCTGGTGGAGAAAAGATGAACTACAACAGTGGTTTTCAGACTGACCTCTTAATTTGAGTTTGGCAGGTTTCATTTTATTAAAATAAGGGTATGATGATCTGTATTTTTTTATTTTTGTTTTTGTTTTGTGTTCAGGCCAATCTGTCTACACCATATTACTGCATCACAATGTTTAGTACTATTGACTTACTGTAGCAGCCAAGAGAAAGTCCTCTTGGATGAAACTAATGCCCTCAAATTGATTAAAAGGCAGTTTCAGGCGATCCATAACAACTTATTTGATTTAGCTGCTAATTGTGAGATTATCTTTATTCTGCTTACTTACGTACGGTGTCAACACTAGTCTTAAGATGAAACCGCACTCATGTTCATCCATATACAGTATGTCACATACACATAGGGCTGGGCGATATGGACCACAATTCATATCTTGATATTTTTTTCTCGAAATATTACAAGATGCCACACAGGCACATTTATTAACAAACAGCTGCACAATATGTGCCACTTTGGGCTTTTTCTTCTATAAGGGACAGCACGTGTGAGTGAGTTCTGTAGTGTTGGTTGTTTAAGAGAAGGTCTGGGTTAGGACGCACTCAGAAATCCAACTAACTGTGGTTTTCATGCCGTTCTGAGAAGCGACTCCCCAAGCGAGTATTTTAACACAAAATAAACTATAAAATAAAAATAAATATATTGTTATCGGCGATATTTACAGTTTTTATAACACCAAAAAAGAAATATTGATATATCTTGAATCTCAATATATTACCCAGGCGTAATGTGGCAATTGCTAATGAGTGAAACAACAAAAACAACAACCACAAAAAAGGCAAAAAATCTTCACACATTGACCATTTTTATAAAATGGCTCTTAATTCCATTGCAAACAAAAAAACAAAAAAAAGTTTCTTGAAAAACTTTAGCACTTTAGAATACTTTGATGTGTTTGACAGCGTGCTAAACATTCATATTTATTTTCCTAATTATAATGTCAAAAGGCGGCATAAGATAATGCCTGTTTGTATTATTTGACCCTATGTGAAAGACTAAAAGTGCAAAACTAGAAAAACCCCAAATTGTGACATTTGAAGCACATGGTTTTTTGATTACCTTTATTGGAGTCTGATGTCATAGAATAGTGTTGGCCTTTATATACAGTAACTGTGCATACATGTTAATAATTGAATTCACAATTAAAGGCGACTAGGATACAAAGCTACTTTTAGTGGCTGTGTTTCCTCTAAAGCTGATGGTTCTCAAACTTTTCTGGCTCAAGTTCCCCCTTTCTCTTACTTTTGAATCCAAGTAATCCCTTTGTCTGACTGGAAAAAAAACCAACTCTAAATCATGATGACTGAATGAATGAGTGATAACATATATTTTAAAAAATCTCATTTTGTAAATAAATAGAATTAAACAGTATTTAATGCCTCCTAAATAGATTTATTTCTATATTTTTTTATAATTTCCGGTCATCTTCCTCATGGGACCAAGACTGATCCTTGTATTTTCAATTCATGTTCATTTTGGTGTTGTTTTGTGTACTTTGTTGTTGTTCTTTTTATTATTCTGTATATTTTTTTTCTTATTTTGTGTTTTTGTTGTTGTTTTTGTGTGGTGTTGGTAATAATTCAATCACTCGCTTTCAGTGTGTGTGTTTTTGGTTGTTTCTTATGTCGTTTTGTATGTTTCTCTGTTATTCTTGTGTGTTTTGTAGTGATCTTGTGTATTTTTTTTTTGTGTGTGTCTTTGTTGTCGTTTTGTGTGTTGCTTGTAATAGTAAGTATTTTTCTCTCTTAGTGTGTGTGTGTTTTTTTGGTGTCTTTTTTTTACATTTTGTTGTGTGTTTGTTCTGTTTTTAATTCAGTATATTTTTTGTCCTAGTTTGCATTTTTTTAATTATTATTTTGTCGTTTTGTGAGCTGCTGGTAATATTTATTATGATTATCATTTTTAACAAAAAACATACATTATTAAACCCCATGTTTTTAACGCTCATTTGTTCATTTTCCTCTCTCTGTCTCTCTTAAGTACTCCCTGTAGTGTCATCGTGCACCCCCATTTGGGAACCACTGCTCTAAAGACAGCAAAGCAATGGTATCACATTTCCACATTAACTGAAAGTTTGCACGTGCGTCCTTTAAAAAGGCCAATGACTCATTTATCACTTCAAGTTAACATTTACAGTATATGACCGGATGTGTTTGTCCTCTCAGTCTACACACTATGAATGCTTTGACCTGGTTTTACCCTGAATGATGTGCTGAAACTTAACTTCTTTCTACTCCTGGATGAATGTTTTTACAGTCAAGGACTGGGGTTTACTAAGGCTAACATACAAACTGAGTGGTCTCTGGAATCCAGGCCTATGAAGTGAAATGTGATCTGCCTGACAAACATGTTCATGCTTCAGATAATGATTAAAGTGTTAGGCAACGTGGTGAAACCGTTGTTTGCACCTTTCCTGGGGTGGAGACCCAAGTGTTTTTGCCTTAGTGGGTTCACCCAGCACTCCGATGTACTCACAGTCTAAATATATAAGGTTAAATTGAGAAACATTAAATGACTTGTGAGCTGGCGTCCAATGTATGTAGAGTATAACCCAGTGGTTCCCAACCTTTTTTTGGATCGTGACCCCATTTTTATACCACAGATTTTTGGCAACCCCAAATTATTTTTTTGCTGTTGCTAGAATTGGTTTTGATCACGTTTTTTTTTTGTTTTTTTTTTACAGTTACAAAGTATATATTGCATTTTTTTTTTTAAATAGATTTATATTTGAGAAATAGTGGTTTAAGATTGTGTATTGCGTTTTAATTTGAAAAAGAATATTTAATTCTTTAAAGAAATATATTTTTAATCAGTAGTTGTTTTGTTTTTAATTTCAACATTTCAGGCGACCCCACATGGGCTCACAACCCTTAGTTTGAAAAACACTGGTGTAACCCACTTCGGACCTGATGTGAGCTTGAGTAGGAACAAGTAATACTCTGTGAGACTGGACAAAATAAAGGATAAAAGTGGGTACAGCAGAGCAAATAAAAGTGAGGAAATCGCTCCTGGTTTCATTCAGCCTTTTACGTTGGTGTTTAGTCAACACTATATGTACCGTCACAGGTCAAATGATATTTACTGTAAATTAAAGCTCGGTGAACTCTGTGCAGCCAAGAAAAAAAGACAAACTGTACTCGCTCGATGTTGCACTAAAAATAAACAGTCAAACTGTCTCCATATTTCTGTCTGTGTCTGAACATTTAGAAATATGTATTTCCTAGGTGTGAACCTTTAGAACAGACACAAGTCAAGGTTTTAATGTAACAAAGAAAATTAAAACAACAGTTTTTGGGATAACAAACACAAAAAATAACAGATACAGAAAGTAGAACATCAAGTTAAAAAAAACAACAATTCAGAAGCTGAATTAGGAGTCAAATGTTTAAATATATGTATATAGGTGTTGTTTAAAAACTGACTAAAATGACACAATCATCACCAATCTTCCCTGTGTTAGTCAGCTGACCTTAATGTTCTTAGAGGGTCACCACGAGGGTGCAGTAGACCAGTTGGATCCAAGGTCCTACATTTCTTTAAAATTATACAAAAAGTCATCTGTTAGTGGACCCCATTCTCTAAAACCCTGTCTCCTACAAAAAAAAATAAGTTTAATCTAATGTAAAATGTTCCTATTTATATTGGCCATCCAAACTTTTATATAATCAAAATACATTCAACCATGACTTTAACAATTTTTGATCTTATTTCTAATAAAATTTACATTTGAGTGTCAATGTTAGCTTGGATAGATTCAACCACCCCAGGACCCCTAATACCTAATAAAGAGAAGTATCTGAGTGAATAAAATAATTTTGGGGGGGCTCTTAAGATATGCCGTTGTTGGTTTTGTTTATTCAGGCAACTTTTTTTTCAGGAAATTTGTTCTCCTGACATGTTTCAACTTCCAACCGTCAGTCTTCCTCAGAGGTGATTGCTTTGATGTAGAAGTAGTAGATGCTGTTCTTGGTTAATGGCCTGTTGCAACCAACTTGAATAAGTGCATATCGCCACCTACTGTACTGTGCGATCTATTTCAGGTAAAACAACAAACAAACCAACAAACAAACAAAATAAATAAAATAAAAACCAAAACAAACTACGCTCAACAAATATTGGAGCAGTCCATCATTATTGCAAGGCCATAACATTTTTTAAATAAAATAAAATAAAAACTATTTTAAAAAAAATAAAAAATGTTGCTTTGGTGTATCCCTACGAGTTATTTCATAATGAAAAGGGCATCCAAGCATCTATTAAAGGCTTTCATACGTGTTCATGGCCCGTTGTTGTTGTTGTTGTTGTTGTTGTTGTTTTTTTTTTTTTTTTTTTTTAATCAATCGTAATTATCTTTTTTTTTTTTTTACATGATTTGGTTGAAGTTATCGAAGGACAATATAGAAAACATATTCAAAATGTATACTGTATGCTTGTAAATTTAGTTTAATCAATTTATTTTGTTTTTATTTTAATCAGTCTTCCTTTCGAGGTGTGGGCGGAGCTTAAAGTGGTTGGCGGGCGGACCCGATGGGCGTGGCTTCAACTGCAGAGCCGAGCGACGGAGGTTTGATTGATAGCCGCGAGTCCGTCTGTTGCGCACGCTGCTATCCACACATCTCCCCGCTGTTCACGGCTCATTCACATCGTGAAGTTTCTCTTTTCCTGGAGCTCATAGTCGTCGTCTGGAAAAGGATGTCTACCGTCAACTGGAAACCCTTTGTGTACGGAGGACTGGCCTCTGTGACGGCGGAATGCGGTGAGAGATGCGTGGAGGCCGGGGGATGTGAAAAACCGAACCTGGTGCTAGTTTACAGCCCTTTAGCAAAGCTTTTTGTTCTTCTTCGGTGCTACAGGAACATTCCCCATCGACCTGACCAAGACTCGTCTGCAGGTCCAGGGCCAGGTGGGCGACAGCAAGTACCGGGAGATCCGCTACAGAGGCATGCTGCACGCCATGAGACGGATAGGCAGAGAGGAGGGGCTCCGGGCGCTCTATTCAGGGTCAGTCTGTCAGTGGCACACCCTAAACTCACACATAACACTTTAATTCATTCACTCCACGAGTTTTACCTCATGTTATCAAACAGTAGAAAAAATACCCTCTTTTTTTATCGGTTTCCTGTGTGAACATTTTTTTTTTGCATTTCCTGTTTGTCTACATGCAAATGTCCCACTTCTAATTCTAATGTAACACTGACTACATCCACAACACATTAACTTGATCACATAGTGGTTAAATAGTGGTTTGCAATGTATGTCGTGGGTGTTTCCATCACTGTTCAGATTTCCTCAGATGTGATGAAATCTGAACAGTGAGGAACAAGTGCTGTGACCTCCATGATGTCATCTGACCTTCTCAGTTTAGGACAGGGGTGTGTACTGAGCAGTTCACTCTTCACATTTACATTGTAATGTTTTTCTGTCTTCAAATAATTTAATGCTGGGCTTAAATGAATTTCAAAAATATATTTTGTCATATTTTATCACTTAAAAGTACAGTTTTAACTTGCTGCTCATAATATGGCAGGAGGTGAGTTTCTAATGTTGATAACCAATGATGCCAAAAACTGATTGTCCAATTCAACAAGGTAATGAAAAAAAAAATTAAAAAATTATGATGATGATCCAGTTTTTCACATCCAGGGCTTAGGCAGACTTTAAGATTCTTGCCTGGGGGACAGCGATAATGAATATAATAATAATAATTATATATATTGAGAGAGAACGTCTTGAGTTTCTTTCACAAATAAGGAATGCAAACAATTTTACCAATTTAACGGTTGTTTTTATTGTCATTTCTGTATCATAAATTTCTAAAGCCGTATTATGGACCTGTCAAAATAAATCCAAAATGCAGCATGAAATGTTCAGCCCCCACTGTAACTTAAAGAAGGAGGGAGTAAAGTTGCTCAAATGAAGTAGTGTTAAAATGTATTATGTTCTACATGATTTATCATATAACACTGGAAATATGTGCTTTAATATGGGAGATACACTTTAACATGGAGGGATAAACTTGCTGGCAATGGAGCACCCGTGGTATCCTCCATGTTGTAAACAAAGCACTGAGCTGCTACGGGAAGCAGGAGGGTCAAATGTCATCGTCTGTTGGGCCTTTAAAACTTTTTTACTTGGTTTCATTTTGTCAAATTTTGAATTTTATGTTGCTGTTTTTATTATATCCTAGTCACTGTGTGTGTGTGTGTTTTTTTAACACTTAACATATTTGTATATTGTGTCAGTTATATTGAAAATTAAGAAAACGAATGAAAACTTTTGACCACGGGTATGAACCAGGGTTGGTCAGTGTTCTAATTATGGCTGCACAGTTAATTAAATTTGAATTGTGATCACGATTCTGGTTGCCACAATTAAATTAACCTGATCGTCTGCGATGTTTACATTTAAAATCCGGGCCGTATAATAGTGTATTCATTCAATCATCCTTTGGTACATTTTATATTGTTGGGTTCATCTTTTTTTAATTATGTTTTTAGTGTAATTGTTAGTTCAAGCTTCGGTTTGCACTGTAACCTGTACACATATTGCTAGTTTAAAAGTAGTGTAATAAAAGCACATATTTTTTTTCTAATGTGATAAATAATTGTGATTATAATCGTGATTATTATCTTGGCCATTGTCGTGCAGCTCTAGTTCTAATGCTTACAATAGTGACCTAACAAACATTGAGGATCAATAAAGGTTATCTTTTGTTAGAGGTTAATAACCTGCCGCCTGCACATTTCTGTGGACCTGTCCGTGGTTTATCAACCATGAGTCTGATGTTGGCTTGGAAAAGGCTTCGGCACCCCTGGGACGTGTACAGGATAAACACATTCTAGAAGGACACCGAATGACTGTTATTGAATGTTACAATTATTAAATTCTGTGGACTGACAAACAAGGTTTTGTATTAATAGTTAAAGGCGATGAAGGCTTCTGCCCATTTATGATGGCACAGTGAGAAATTTGATGGTGGATGTTTGGAAAATGATGTGTTGGATATTGATATGGAGCCATTTGATCATTAGAGGGCCACATATTTAAAGTCTATTTTAAGGTCTGCCTTAGTTTTCACTTCCATGTGTAACTGATATAAGCAGGTTGTAAGGCATCGACAATATCCAGGCATTAAAGGACAGATATGAGATATATCGCTGCGTTTTTGTGACACATTTTTTTGGTAATTTCAGGTCATTTTTTAGGGATTGTTTTTTAGAAATTGCAAGATTTTAGAAACATTGAGAGTTATTTTGACAATACAGTATGTGATGGCAGTTATGTGAAAAACACATGGGAAAATAGTGACAACCCACAAATATTCTTGAGTTACAATGAATTTGGCAGGATTGAGACATCTAATCTAAAAACTGAATTATTAAATTAATTTCCACAGTAAAAAAAAAACAAACTTTCCCTCTCGTTTTTATTTTCTTCTGCGGATTCATGTTGTTAGAAATAATTGTTTTAAGACCGGTTTAAAAAGAAGACACCTAGTGACCTAGTTTCTTCATGTGACTTATAACCTAAAAACACATAAACGTCTTCCGATGTTACGAGAGCATAACAATAAATTATCTTTGTGTGTTTTTATTTGTTGTGACAGAATCGCTCCTGCCATGCTGCGACAGGCCTCCTATGGAACAATTAAAATTGGGACATACCAGAGCTTTAAGCGTCTACTGGTTGATCGACCAGAGGGTGAGTTTCTAAACATTCCTTTAGAAGGTCACAGATGTATAAACATTATTTGGATGTCTCAAATTCTTTATTCCCTCTCTCTTAGACGAGACTCTTCTGACAAATGTAGTGTGTGGCGTTCTCTCCGGAGTCATCTCCTCTTCCATCGCTAATCCCACTGACGTGCTGAAGGTAAGCGGGTGCACGTGAGATCCCGTGTTTGATGCTGTATGTCTGTTCCTGTTTTTTGATGCTGTCAAACAGGTTCTGAAATATGCTGTAAGTACTAACACACACACCACACTGTTTTGGTTCATACTCGACTGCTTTTCTTTCAATGCAAAGCTGTACCAAAAGTAATTCCAGCAAGTTCATTGTGTCTTTTTTTTTAAATATGTTAAAGTTTCATTAATTCAGACAACTGTTTAGGAAATCAGATCTCCTAACATGTTTCAACTGCCAACTGTCAGTCTTCCTCAGAGGCATAGTGATTGCTTTGATGTATCCCCACAAGTTCTTTCATTTTGAAAGCATCTACTGATCGCCAGTGATGACCGATACATTTTGTGTGTTTTTTTTTTTTTATTTTTACAATGGATGTCCCGATACAACTTTTTCACCTCCGATATGATACCGATATTGCAACCTTGCGTATCGACAAATATCGATATTGATCCGATACGATATCAGCACGAATCATACATACTTTTATTACTGAGTTTGTAGTGTGGAATGTTAGAAAAGGCTTGATCAGGTGATGTTATTCAAACAGAGAACAATAGTCGGCAACAGTAGGTTACTGTGTTGGATAAAATCCGATATTTGTTTTCTGGTTGATATCGGACCAATATCATTATCGGACCGGGACACCACTATTTTTTTTAAGTGTATTGACATCGGCCGTTGCAGGCTGCGTTCGCTGATCTGCAGTATTTACAGAGAGCAGAAATATAAAAATCGGTATCGGCCCTAAAAAATCCATATCGGTCTATCCCTACTGATCGCTTTCATGTGTCCTGTACCAAAACTGTTTGTAAACGTCATTGTTTATTGTTGGTCATAACTGGTCAATAAAATACTAGATTTTTATGTAATTTATTTAAACCGAATTATTTGATGCTGTAGAGGCATCAAATAATCTGGTTTAAATATATTAGAGGCAGCTGTCACACTTTTAAAAATTGCAGACAATAATTAATTAATGTTTCACAAAATTAAAAAAGCATATGAAATAATTGGAGATGGTATTTATGATGTGGAGGGAGGGGTACACGGGACAAAAAGGATTAAGAACACATTTGTCAAACCCACAGCCCTTTGAAGCATCCATTTTGTGCCGCAGGAGAAAGTAAAAATGACATGGATCATTGTGTAAATGGAACTCAACAATATTTGCAGGTTCTCACAGGTTTTGCGGTGCTTATGACGCATGATTGCAGTCATTTTTAATGTTTAACTGTTGAAAAAACTCAAAATCCTTAGAAAATCCTTCAATTTCACTCAAATAATTACATATTATTTTCCTTAATTAAATTGAAATTGGTCACAAAATCTAGAAAATTCAAAATGAAGATCCTGTTGGGACTGATGTCTATTACTTATTTCTTGGATATGGTCGGTTTATTACATATTTTTTAATTTTATCTCATTGTAGAAGTGCAAACTAGGGCACAATAATGTTGAAATTATTTGTTTTCCTCCATAAAATCTGTGGCCCATTTGAAATCAAACTGCTCCGTATTTGGCCCCTGAACTAAAATGAGTTTGACACCCCTGATTTAGAGGATTTTCTTTTAAAGAAGGGACATTAATAATAAAAAAAAAAATTCCAATAAAATGGCGTCTTTTTAGGAAATTTATTTTAAATAGGCCATAAAACCAAAGCTCTGTTGCCTTTTAGTTGGTCTAAAAATTGTCTGCTGCTCACTTTCAGTGAACAGTGTGTGTGACCCAGTAACTAGAATCCTCCTCTCTGCTGCTTGACTCAGTGCTATTTTGGTTCACATTCTCTCCTAAGGGCAACAGTTATAAGGAGTCACATTGAATCACGTTGTCTGCTAGAAAAATAAGGAGTAGTTGATCATCTACAGTGTTGGTTTGAGCGTTTGGTAGTATACCAAGTCCAACACAACAAGATCTACTCGTGATTTTATTTTTAGGCCGAACATGTTTGACATAGTGTTCTGTAACAGATATTAATCCCCTTTTGCACTGATGATATTCTCCCCTGTGGCTTTTTGCATCATACCTAGTAGGGGTGTCGGATTCAATATCGGTATTTTATCAATTAATTTTTTATTTGTTTTATTCATTTGTAGAATACTGTAGATATTATGTAATCGATGGGTTAATATTAAATGGGTCAGTTTTTCCTCATACCTACTGTTGCTGACTATTGTTGTTTGTTCGAGTAGCATCACTTGATCAAGCCTTTTCTAACATTCCACACTACAAAATAAGTAATTTTATTTTTTATTAAAGAAAAGCGAGAGAGAATTTTTTTTTTTTTTTTTTTTTTTAATAAAAAAAAAGTATGTATGATTCCTGCTGATATCAGATCAATATCACTTTCGGCCGATACGCAAGTCTGCAATATCGATATATCAGAAATGAAAAAGTTGACATCGGGACATCCCTAATATGTTGTTAATTATGTCCATCTGCTTTTTGTTAAACTAAAAAGGAGAAAAAAACAAAACCTTCAGAGTTGAACATGTTGATGTTCTTTGACAGAGAACCAGTTCTGTGAGCCAAACTAACACAGTCAAAAAAACAAGTCTCTACTGGATTTTCTACAGCAGTCAAACATGAAAACAGGTCAACATCACATGAGGAATTCCAGGAATCTAAGAGACACTTTTGTAGAGTGATGAGCTTGCCAATTATTCACTCATCTTTCACGTTCCTTTAAAGGCCAAACAAACCTCATGTTAACTTTCCATTTTCCTCACGGCTGCTGCAAACTGCGATTGTGTCCATATTGTTTTAAAAAAAAAAAAAAAAAAAAGACTTTTTTGTTCTCTCAGATTCGAATGCAGGCTCAAGGAAGTGTGATCCAGGGCAGCATGATGTGCAACTTCATTAATATCTACCAACAGGAAGGAACTCGTGGCCTTTGGAAGGTTGGCAAGCCCTAATAGTTCAATCTCTTCATAAGTATGTGTTGAAACAAATGCTAAACATGTCTTTATCTCTTAATTAGGGTGTTTCTCTAACAGCTCAGCGAGCTGCTATTGTGGTCGGCGTGGAGCTGCCCGTCTATGACATCACCAAGAAGCACCTGATTCTGTCTGGGCACATGGGAGACACGGTTTACACCCATTTTCTGTGAGTTTCTGAGTCACCATGGCGATCCTCCTTAATCATAGAGGAAATGGACTGGTCATCAGTAGGAATCCAGTTAGACAGGGTGGAACATGAAACCTAATGTTATAATGGGAGGAGTGAATGGATTTTCTTCCTCTGACGCTTTCACCAGTGTTTACTGCAGCATTTTATGAGAATTTCATAAAATGTCATTTTTTATTTATTTTTTTACAACAATGTATTATTTTCAGAAATTATTTTTACTTTTTTCTTAATTAAATAATGCAATTCTAATGTTATTAAAGCTTTATGGATCGCTGCACCTGCTCCTCATGATTTGATTTATGTCATGATATCGGGTGGGGGGGGGTCATTGTGTCATTAGGCAACACACTTCACCCACTTTGCCCAGTATAAATGAAGTGTGAGTGAGTGCTGGTGGTGGTCGGAAAGGCAATTCCTTCAGTCTGACCCAGGGCAGCTGTGGCTACAATAGTAGCTTACCACCACTAAGTGTGGAGTGAAAGAATAATGCCATGTAAAGCGCTAAGAGTGACTAAAATAAGGTGCTATATGAAGTGCGTTATATAATTAATACAGTGTTTTTCAACCTTGGGGTCGGGACCCCATGTGGTGTCGCCTGAATTATGTAGTAATGAAAAATAAAATAAAATACTGATTTTAAAAAAAATATATATATTTTTTTCAGATTATTATTTAATTAAAACAAAACACAATCTTAAACAACTTATTCTATACTTTCACTTTGTCAAATATCAATGCAGTTAATAATAATAATTACAAAATACAGTATAAAAATATCAGAGATGGCACAACTTGTTACTAATACTCGTAACATTGTACAGTACAACAATTATGATCAAAATCTAATTCTTAAAATAAGTCTTAAGGGTCACCAGAAACTCTTGATTTTTAAACAGGGTCACGTTACAAAAAAGGTTGGGAACCCCTGTTTAAGTGTTTTCAATCAGTTTTCCCAGATTTGGGGTTCTGATCAGGAATTGAATATTCAAAAAACATTTGTGTTTTTAGGGATCATTTAGTTCATTTTTGTTGCTTTGTGGAGTCATTTTTTGTTTTGTTTTGTATATTTCTCTGTCATTTTGTATTTAATTTTGTGTATTTTTCTCTCACTTTGTTTCATGTTATTTTGTGTTTTGGCATATTGATGATGATGAACAGTGTGTGATGTCCTTTGTGGCTTTTTGAACCTCAGGTCCAGCTTTACGTGTGGCCTGGCAGGAGCTTTGGCCTCCAACCCAGTGGACGTGGTCCGAACACGGATGATGAACCAGAGAGGATTAGCGCTGTACAAGGGAACGCTGGACTGTCTGCTGCAGGTTGGTCCCGCCTTACAAACATATATATATATACACACACACATACTATATTCACAGATCAGTTTTAAAGCTTGGTTAATGCTTCCTTCACAATAAAGCAACCACTGTATAATTAAATGTTTTTTCTAAAGTAAAAAGAAGAAACCAGTTAAGAACATTTCTGTCACATTACACTTTTCTATTTTCTTTTCATTTCATCATCTTTGCTGTTTCTTTACTTTACTTACATTTAATAAAAATAAAAAAAAATAGAGACTGCTTAATGCACGTGCGTGTCAAATATCTCTGGTGTTCAGGGACAGACAGAGCTCATACTTGCTCAAAACAAGCCCTCACCACACATAAGGTATTTATAATAAAAAATATACTAAATGAGGAAAATAAAACAAAAACCTTAATACAAAAAGTATACAAAACAACAGAAATGCACAAAATTATACAAAATGACTCTAGAAACACATGAAAGTACAACAAAAACTGACAAACTAACTAAATATACACAGAAAGCTCCTAAAACACACAAAATGACTTCAAAACACATACATTACAGGAAAAAAAACCAAACGACAACAAAAATATGAAAATTAGTAAACTAAAAACCAAATATTTATACAAAAAATTACACAAAATGACTCCAGAATCACATTGAAATGGCAACAAAAAGCAATAATCATACAAAAAAGCACAAAAAGACAACAGAAAGATACAAAAATACACATAATGACCCCAATAAACATACATTACAGAAAAATATACCAAATGACAAAAATATAAAAATGAGTAAAAAATGTATAGATTGCTTGAGAACGTGATCCTGTGGCTCAGGCAGTTTAAAAAGAAAAAGTTGAGTCAAATCCAAATTGTTCATCTGAAAGTGGTAAGAGCAGGAGCTACAGGGCTGTTTTAGAATCGCCCCGTGTTTGAAGTCTTTGTGCAAGTACCATAAAGAGCACTCTGTTTGAACTCAGCTTTGGGAGCTGGAAATAACTTAATATTTTACAGGTATTTAGAAATGAACAGCTGATAAAAATGTGTTAGACTACATTCTGATTTTTTCACCATGTGTGGTTTCACATTAAAAGCCAGTGCTGGTTACTCTGGTACGATTCTTAGAAATTTTATTAAGTTAAAAGGAGAATCAAAACAGGAAATCTGTGGTCTTTTTTTTTTTCTTTCTCTTTTTAAATGTGTCACTGCAAACACGCTGAAACATTTAAAGGATAAATATCTGTTGCAATGTTAAATATGTAGACAGGACTGTGATGTTGTTGGTTTCCAGTCCCAGTTAAAGATGCCCAGAGAGAAAGATCATTAGAAGGAAACGTGGAACATTTGTTTGTTCGTGTCTTCCAGACGTGGCGCTCCGAGGGCTTCATTGCCCTGTACAAGGGTTTCTTCCCCAACTGGCTCCGCCTGGGACCCTGGAACATCATCGTATCCTTTCAACCATCTCATTAGTGCACTTCTGTGTTTACATACATCCTCCGTGATGCAACACTCACTGAGCAGGAGAAACCATTACTGGGAGGTTTGATGTATCACATTCTTTTTTTGAAAGAAAAAGAAAAGTTTGATCCACCTGAAAAGCTTTAGTTCTCCCTGCTGACGGGCCCAGAGCGTGGGTCTGTGGTTAGTGGGCTAGTGAGGCAGCAGGGCCACAAAGTTACATAACGATGTAATGAGATTATTGATCGGCTCACAGTGACGTAACGTGCAGTTATAGAGCCGGAGGACAGAACGTGACTAAAGTCCTCAGTGTTCCTTTTATTAGCCTCAGAATTAAAGTGTTCTGCTTTGTGTTTACACAATTTCGAATTGTTCATTTGCATGGAAAACACGATTATTCGCATTTATTCAATTCTGCTTTAGGCAGGGTTGGGGTCAGTTATGATTGTTATTGCATAATTGATCATTGAATACAATTATGTCATAATTATAATTGTGATGGGGTAAAATCTGACACTGTTATCATAATTTAATTGTAAGCTCAGATAATCGACTTTGTAATTGTTAATGAACATTTTATAAACGCTGTCATTAGTAATTTAACTAAACGTAAACCTGGGTAAGACGCCCACACCAATAATATTAATACCAATATTTTTTATAGATTAGAAAGCCTAACGAGGTAACCAAGAGATGAAAAACAAATTTGATGATTTTTTTTTTTTTTGTATTTTACGTCTGATTTTAAGACATAGATAAAAACTGACCCGTTATCAGAAGAGATGCTAACAGAAAGCTAACACAAGAGGAAGGTTACGTTTTATAGGCTTATTTATTAAATGTTAAGTAATTGAGAATGTAATTGTAATTGACTTTCAGGGGAAAAATACTAATTGTATTTGTAAATGGAAAACATGCCAGTCACTGTAATCATAATTGAAAAAAGAAAAAAATCTAGTATTTAATACCATTTTGTACTTGTAAAGGTGAAATTTGTAATTACTGATATCACGATATATCGTGATTAGGGATGTAACGATTAATCGTAAGGTAGTTAAAAATCGATTCATAGGTATCACGGTTGATATCGATTTTCTGACAATTGAATCGCAGTACTTTTTTTAACAAGTGTTGGCGGCGGGCGGAGTCTGCTAATACTTTCTTTCTGGCCGCCTTCTACTCTTAAATATGTTAATAAATGATTCATTGCCCCTTTAGCACCGAAAGAATATCTGTAATATTACTTGAATATCTGTAAAAGTCATGTTTTTCTATTAGCTCTGTCTGCTAGCATAGCTTCTCTTCTTCACTGCAAGATATCTGCATGCAAACCGACCACTGGGTTACCAGCGCCCTCTGCTGGTCCAAACAAATATGACGTAAATCAGTGCAATGATGGGTTTTTTTTTTAAAGTCCAATTGTTAAGGTACAAAATACATTTTCAGTTGCACTTTTAAAAGAAAAAGAACTGCAGTTTTGCATTGTTTATTATAGAACCAGAATTTAAGTTAATAGGCTTCATTTTCATTTGTATTATTCCTTTATTTATTTAATTAAAGATTTATTTTTAGTTAAATTGTATTGTTTTGAATAGTTTATCAAGGAATTATTTTGACAATGAAAAATAAAAGGAAAATAATACAGTATTTTTTACTTTTTTTCCCAAAAAAAAAAAATTTGTCTACAGTCCCATTTTGTAAATGAAAAAATCGTGAGAGAATCGTATCGTGAACCCAGTATCGTGAATCGAATCGTATCGGGAGTTGAGTGAATCGTTACATCTCTAATCGTGATGTATATTGTATTGGGATATATTGCAATACATCATATCATGACATGCGTATCGTATCATCAGATTCATGACAATGCACACCCCTGGTTTTCATTATATCCATATATTCTGAGGCTCTTATTAAATAAATAGTCTCGGCTCAAGTTCTTGCGTCAGGACGACCGGAATTAATTTAAAGCGGAATGATCGTATACAAGATCGAGCAATTACTTTAATTCTGAATTAAAATTTGAATCAACCAGCCTCTTAAATCTGATTTAAGTTTAATTTGGAATGGCCAGTTTAATTCAGAATTAGATGTTTAAAATGATTAAAAATTATCTTGTAAAGGGGATTGACTTTTTATTCTGATAAAACGGGAATTAAAGCTCTCATGTAAATGAAGCCATTGTTTGAAAAAAAAAAAAAAAAATTCCTTCCTTCACTCGTTTTCCAGTTCTTCCTCACCTACGAACAGCTGAAGAAACTCGACGTGTGATCAGAAGCTGAAGAAAACTAGGAGACAAAGTTCAACCATCAAATTGCCAAAGGACCAAAAGATGTTGGATAGAGAAGGAAGAAGCATGTCTGACATGTAGGCCAGCGTGCTGCTGACAATACCTCCGACACATACTGGTTCCAGTGTCCCCAGGAGGACAAACGCAGGTTTTGAACACGTGACGTGCTCTGCACACTGAGTGCCTTAGATTAAAAGCAGGAGGTGTGAGTTTGAACATCCCGCTGTTATCATTCCCCCTATTAAGCAAGATTGGAAAAGGCAGATGTGCTAATATGAGTCAGTTGAATTTCACAGAGATGTGGAGGATATTTTTTATATATTTATGGACACGTCCACTCCTGAATTGTCTTTATTTAAAGATTGTGTTTTTTAGTCCACTTAGTTAAGATTACTGGGTGGGATTAGTGCTCTCCCAATGATTATCACCCAATGTCTGAGGTGTGATTTGCAGTGGGACGTGATGGGAAGACTGAAAAAAGGGCTGTTGAGATTGTTTCTGTTCCCAGTTGGGCAAACGGAGCATGCAAAGCTTTTATGTTAACACTTGAATTCACTTTTTTGCTTTTCTCTTCCATGTGTTACCCAATATCTCCATGTGTCACGACTCTTATTTCTTACGTTCATCTTGTCAGACACCAAAACATCCGTCTGACGTTCTCCTCCAACTCACTTCCTTTCTATAAAGAGTTGTGGCAGAAAAATGAAGAGGACAGTTTGTATCTGTGAAGCCGTCATAAGTACAGAATATGCTGCTGGCTTGTGTTTGTAACAGCTGTTGCCAAAATGTAAGCATGAGTAATGTTGCTTTACGTCTGTTACTGATGGAAATGCTGCTGTTTGTGTTTTTTTTTTTTTTTTTTTTGTTTTTTTTAAATAAAATAAAAAATAAAAAACATCACTTCTTGGATTTTTCTTTTTTTTCACCACAGTGTGGCGCTGTGGAGCTTTCTACTCACCCCAGCACAGATCGACCCAGTTGAAAACACACTGCTGTTAGAAACACTTAATTCCCTGTCTGATTATGTCAGGCCTGCATTTCTAAATCTGCTGTAGGTTTTTTTTTGTTTTTTTTGAAGGATTGCTGCTGCTGCTTAACTCGTGTTTCACAAACTCATGAATTTTTCAGGGCAATCTTTTAGATGTAATTGTTTTATTTTTGTGGGTAAATTCCCAGTTTTCCCTTCATCAGAGCTGTTGAAGACAATGGGTGCTCCAGGGAGTAAAGAGAGGGAAGTGTTTGCAGTGAATCTGTGTCTCGTTGTTTTATTCAGAGAGCATCAGCATGGGACTTATTAGTTGTTTGAGAACTTATTGTGGTACATCTTCCTCATCTGAGCTGTTGGTCTGTTGTTGGTCGCTGTGTGGAGGCAGATGGTGGAAGAAACACAAAGGTTCAACCTGAGAAGTGCATCAACAATGTTTAGTAACATTTGACTTGAAGTTTTATACATAAGGTGTCATGAAAGCTGTCATTAAGTGTTGTTTGCTAAATAAATTATGACACCTTTGGAGCTATGTTAGCATTATTTTTGGGGTTAGGTGGAGGGATCTAGTAGGGTTAGGGTAACTAGGGTTAGAGCAGAGATGGGCAACTTCATCACGGGTGGCCACAAAAATGTGATTGTGCCTGTTCCGAGGGTCACATTATCAACATTCATGTCGGCATTTAGAATAATGACCTATCTGAGCATTAATATGGGGGGGAAAGAAAGGAGAGTTTAGTCTTTTTTTTGTCTTTGTGGTTTTGTCATTTTGTGATTTTTTTTTATGTTTCTATCAATTATTGACCTACTCAAGGCTGTAATAACTTCATACCAAATATTTCATGTTGCACCTTATTTGTGGGAAAAAAAATGCATATTTTGTTTTTTTCATTGAAAAAAATGTGTTTTTATGACAAAAAGGACAAAAACTTTTATTTTTTCCCCAAAAAAATACAGACATATAATGCAAACTTTATATCTATGGTTAGGTCTACAGTTGTTGAAAAGATCTGATGAGAAAAAAGTGTGATAAACATTTATATACAACATTTTTATCACTGTTTTGGTAGCTATAAGCACAAAGAGTGTCAGTTTTATTAAAGGTGCCCCGAGGGTTAATGACAGCTTTCATGACACCTTATTCACGCTAATGACATGTGTCATGTCATTGTCATAATAATGTCAGCCTATAAATCTTCAGATAAAGTGTTACCTAATGTTTACTTGGGAAACAAAAAGAAAAATGGCCTGATGTGTTATCTGTCGGTTGGCATTGTTTTGTCTCTGCCTGGCATCCCAACCTTGGCATTGGCCTTTAGAAGCTGGACAATCACGACCACAGGGGATTCCAGCAGTCACGGACATGCTACATTACGAGTGTTATTCGCTGCTTGGCCCAAGGGTTCCTGGGAAGGCTGGTTTCATGTGGGCTTTTGTGTCGGAGGCATAAAGCTCCAAACAGTAACAACATCGTGCCCTTTCCCTCTCCTTGGTCTTTGTCTTTGTGATGGAAACACTGCAGCACACAAATGAATAAAAGACTTCAGACGAGCAAATGGAAACGTTGACAAGGCGACAAATTCATCCCATCGGTTGATCCAGTTGGAATAAGGACTGAGCCGTGCCCTTGGCCTGTTTTTTTTCCAGTTGTGATATTGGGCAGAGAGGAAAAACCACTTTCTCCCCCATGAGAGACATTATTTACATTCAGACCCAAGCTTTAGCTTTACAACAACACAAGAAAAAACTTTGATTAGGAGGGCTGAGGGAGCAAGTCTTTTTCTTCTTTTCGGGGAAAGAAAAACACTGCAGCCGACTAAGACTGGAGATTGAGCTTGTTGTAAATATTTTGATAAATTGCACAGCAGCGCCGGCTCATGAAGAACAAGCTGACAAAGCGAAGATTTCAAAGATGGAAAAGCCAAAAATAAATAAATAAAAAAATACTGCAAAGCTTTTCAACAATACTTTAGGAACTCTTTTTTTTTTCTTCCTTCTCTCCAGCAAAACAACAGTAGCATTTATTTGTGTATTTCAGACAGAGTGGAGAAATCTGGGATGACTGTAAAATAGTTTAAAAACTAAACTACTAAATAATCTTCGAGGTGATGTTTACCCCACACACACATCTTACAAGCTAAATTCAGGTCTGTTATTGCTTGGTGTTGAAACAATGTTTTTCTTATTTATAGTTTCCCAGATTCTATTTTGAGGATGAAAAAATAAATAAATAAAAATATAACTAAAATAAATTTAGAAACTTTAACTTTTGGAAAGTATTGAATGTAAAAATAAAAAAAAAGTTATTTATTTGACCTAATCTTTACTAGACAAAACAAGTCATAATTATTTGTATTGTGTATTTCATACACAAGGCAATTCAATGTGCGTTACATGATTAAAAAGTGCAACAGAAAACACTAAACAGTTTAAATAACAACAATAAAACCAGCAGCAAAACACTTCAAATCTAACAACTAATACTAATTCAGGTTAGTAACTGAAGTCTTTTTCAGTCCACCATATCTTCATTGTAAATTATATTATTGTATGTTTATGTTAACTTATTTTATCAATACTTGTAGGTTACTTTAGGTAGCCTGAAAGGGCCTCTAAATAAAATGTATTATGATGAAGAACATTTGGTCTTTCACAGAAAAGCAGGTTAAAGGTGCAGTCTGCAACTCTTATAAAAGTAGCTTTTTGTCACTATGTAAGGACAGCTTTACATGAAACTAGTAGTTTGTGTGAAAAAAAAACAGCCTCATTGAGTCAGAATGTACCACAACCAAGCAAAAAGAACCAATCAGAGCCAGGATTGTGTTTGATGGGCTGTCTGAAAGTCCCCGCCCCTTTCTCGGAGCTAGAGTGCAGTGTTTTTTTTACAGTGTATTGTCTGGAGGAGTAGAAGATGGAATTGGTGACTTTTCTGCTCGAAAGGTAATTACTGCTGCTTGATTTACATTACGTTTGATTTGTAATTGTTACACTAGAACTCTGTGGTGCATGTGTTGTATGTGTGCACGCAGCAGCCTGCGTCTGGGCTGCTGTAAGTAACACTGAGTTGTTGCTGCTGCTGCGGACTAACGTTCGCTTGTTAGCTCCTCTGAGGGAGGGACTTTGGAAAGTTTGGAGGCAGGGCAAGAGAGCAGCAGGGAGGGAGGGATCTGAAAGTCGCGAACTGTGCCAATGTATGAATATGTCATCATAAATTAACAAAGTAGTAAATCAGATTTAAACATTTTTCTATTAAGAGGTACACAAAATGAAACTTCTTCAGGAAAATATGAATTTCTTGTTGCATTAAACACAGAAAGGAAATAGACCACTAGTGTCAAACTTAAGGCCTGGTGGCCGAATCCGGCCCTTCAGAACATCTGATTTGGCCCGCTGGAGAAAGTGAAAAATGACAGAGAAAACATGAATCATTGTGTAAATTACCAAATAATTGAGTTATTGTTGTTGTGAGAGCTCAAAAATGCTTCTAACACCCTGCAATTTTTCTCTAGTTATTCCACAAAATCTCCCCAAATTAAAAACAAATTGGTCAAAAAATAAATAAATCAAAGGATATTTAAGTATCTGTTACTTATTGCTTTGATATTGTTGATCCCTTCCATACTTTGTCTGATTTATGACTGGAAGAGCAATCTTATGCACGTTAACGTGGAAATTAGTTGTTTTCCCGCCAAAAACCTGCAGCCCACTCAAACTGGTCCATGTTCTCTAACTGTGAAAGCACATTCATATTGATTTAGCAATGAGACATATTAGAAACAAGTATATATGAGAAAGCAGTTTGACTCATACGAACAGAAAAACACGATTCCAGAGCTTCCTCCGCCTATTTGTCACACCTGTAAATGTGTCGAAGAGCGTGAGCCGACAATTTGTGTTGACTAAAAAACTCCTCATCCATCCAAACAAACAACAGGCCCCTAAACCACAGTGCAGACGACCTACATTCACAAACCACTGGAAGGGGACTGGAACCCATGGGAGACAGGATCACAAGCATGAGCCGCTGGTAAAGCTGCTGCATTGTTCCATTAAGATGAGAGCAGGCCAAGGGAGGGAATGTTGAAGGAGATAAAGTAAGGAGAGATTTGCTCCACATGCTGCTGCTACAGCGAGCAGCTCCAAGAGTCAGGGAAAGTTAAAGTGACTCACTTGTGACGTCTTCTTCATTTACTTTGACACTCCAGAGTGTTTTCAATCAACCAATCAGAGGGATCAATTTCACTTTAGATCAGAAAAATGATACCAAATGTACAGGATTTGGAGATTCTCATTAAACTGCAGCAGGGAAATTAGCTTTGTGAAAGGTTTGGTAATAATCAGAATTAGACGTCGATTAATCAGGCTCATTATAGCTATTACTGATTAATCAGGCTTATCATTGCTATTACTGATTAATTTGGCGTATTTCAGCTATTACCGATTAATCAGGTTTATTATAGCTATTACAAATAAATCTGGCATATTTGAGCTATTACTAATTAATCAGGTTTATTTTAGCTATTAACGATTAATTGGGTTTATCATAGCTATTACCGATTTATCTGGCGTATTTTAGTTATTACCAATTAATTTGGTTTATTATAACTTTTACCGATTAATCAGGCTTATCATAGTTATTGCCAAATAATCCGGCGTATTTTAGCTATTACCAATTAATCAGGTTTATCATAGCTATTACTGATTAATTTGCCATTTTGAGCTATTACCAATCAATCAGGTTTGTCATAGCTATTACTGATTAATTTGCCATATTTGAGCTATTACCAATCAATCAGGTTTATCATAGCTATTACTGATTAATTTGCCATATTTGAGCTATTACCAATCAATCAGGTTTGTCATAGCTATTACCGATTAATCTGGCGTATTGTAGCTATTACCAATTAATTGGGTTTATTATAGCTAATACTGATTAATCTGCCGTATTTTAGCTATTACCTATTAATTTGGTTTATTATAACTATTACTGATTAATCAGGATTATCATCGTTATTGCTGATTAATCTGGCGTATTTTAGCTATTACCAAATAATTCGAATTGTAACTATTACCGATTCATTGACATCGGTCAATAGTCCAACTGAATAATCAGTTTTTGCTGGGAGGAGTTTGTGTGCTTTCTGCCACCTTTGAATTTGAAGTCATGATTACAAATTGACAACACTGGGAGAAATGCATTTGTTTCTTATTTACAGTTACATTTTTAATGTTCACTGTTTGACATTTAAGCAACTTTTCTTTTTTAATGTTCACATTTTACTTTGCAAATACAGTTTGCCTTTACAGTCACTATGTTGACAGTGTCACTAATTAAAGTTTCTTGTTTTAATGTAAGTGTTTTGCTTCTTAGTCTTGAATCATATTTTGTGTATTATAATTTGTCTGTATCAATATTCTTATTAAAAATTGCCGATATACTTGATTAACCAATACATTGGATATCAGGTTTTTTAACCCCCAATTGTCACGTCTTGAAAACATGGAGATGGACCCAAGAGCGAGACAGAGGAGTGAGTTTTGACAGAGGAATGATTTTTTGTGCACAGAGAAGTTGATCCAGGTAGCTGCGGTGGTGACGAACATCCGGGAGTGGATGAGTTGAGGCAGGCTGGAGGCGCTGGAGTTTAAACGGAGAACACTGGAGGGAGAGAAATAGAGATTCCGATGAGTGGTGGGTAAAGCACTGACAAAGGCTTCAGAAATATGCTCGTGAGCAAGGCAGCAGGTAATACCACTCAGGAATATGAACAAACTGCCACTGATAAATCACAGCAGGGCTTAAATCCTGTTGCAGGTCATCAGCGCTGAATGCAGGTAGGTGTGTTGCTCTCCAACAGACACTTTGCCGTAGACCCGCCCCAGATCCTTTCCCAAGATGCGGCCCCCACCATACAGGAACCAGTTACGATGGGGGTCAGGGTTTTTCAACACCGGGGCACTAGTACAAAGAGTCTTAAGTTTGTAAAAAGATTGTTGGGCCTCAGAACTCCACAGGAAAGGAAGCATGGTTGAGGCAAGTCTCGTAAGGGCGGCTTGCTGTAGTTGCAAATAAACCTGCGGAAATTTTTTGCGAAGCAAAGAAACTGCTGAAGCTCCCGGCGGTTGCCTGGAGGTGGCTAATCTGCAACGACTTCAGTTTTCACTGGATTCGATAGAACTCTCTCTTGGCGCAATCATAGGGTCGGTGGGGGGGGCAAGGTGTGTGCCAGATGCTGGGAGCGGGACGCAGGAGCTGCCAACTGCAAGCAAGAAGAGCGGCAGGGATCACTGCAGCTGACGATGGAGGTCTCTCAATTCAGATGAGGGTTATGCAAGTGTTTATGGGGTGATTGGGGGGGGTCCTTCAGAAGCCGGGTTTCAGAGTTTCAACTGAGCCTAGCAGGAAGAGAGGTTTGTATCGTAGAGATGGAACCAGAGCACCGTCCTCCACTGATGAACCTGGTCTCCTTTGTGGGCAATCGATGGCATGATGTCCTGCTTGACCACAATAACCTCCTCTCCATGCGCCTTTGACGCTCAAGAGTTAGACGCATTCTCCCTAGTTGCATGGGCTCCTCCAAATCAACAGAGGGTGTAAAAATAGTGGCGGCATAAGAGTTTGAGACTCAGTGGGAGGGGCTACTCTCCGGGCCCTGGCTTTCCGTTCCCTCCCCTGTTCCCGGAGCCGACCATCTACCTTAATGGCTAAGGAGATTAACTGTCTGAGCGAGGAAGGCTCATTTCGAGTACAGAGCTTGTCTTTGAGCTCCTCGGAAAGGTTCCTCGAAAACACTGACATTAAAGCTGGCTCATCCCACCCGCTCTCAGCTGCCAGAATTCTAAAATCAATACTCAGCTACAGACTGTGAGCCTCATCTTAAAAAAGGCAACTGATTTCCTGCCTCCTGTCCGCTAACACGATGATCAAAAACAAGGTTACAGTTCAATAAAAATCGCCTACATGAACCAAGCTTGCCGGAATATGGCTCGGGAATAGGAACAAAGGGTTTTCATGAAGATGGTGTAAAAACTGAAGCAGAAACATAACTCACAGGCTGAGAGAGGGCAGGCCCGGCAGCTCAGCAGCACCCTGAGAGACCTGAGAGTTTGTTTTGTACCTGTATGCTCAGGTGTTTGAGCGTCTCAAGTAGGTTGCATAACAGCTCGTCATGCTTGTGCAGGAGGACTCCTTGAGAGCTGAGGGCATCCTGTCAGTGTGTTGGCGTCCGCTGGGTCCATGTTTGACAAGTTCGTTCTGTTGCGTCTCGAAAACACGGAGTAGGACCCAAGAGCGAGACGGAGGAGTGAGTTTTGACTGAGAAGTTGATCCAGGTAGCTGCGGTGGTGACGATAATCCGGGAGTGGACGAGTTGAGGCAGGCTGGAAGCGCTGGAGTTTAAATGGAGAATAATGGAGGAAGAAAGAAAGAGATTCCGATGAGTGGTGGGTAAAGCACTGAAAAAGGCTTCAAAAACATGCTTGAGAGAGGCAGCAGGTAATACCATTGAGGAAGACAAACAAACTGGCACTGATGAGGAGTCACAGCGGGGCTTAAATCCTACTACAGGTCATCAGCGCTGATTGCAGGCCGGTGCCTTGCTCTCCAGCAGACTCTTTGCTGTAGACCCGCCCCAGATCCTCACACCAATATCAGTATCGGCCCCAAAAATGTCAGGCTCTAGTATAAATCTAATATATTTTGGAAATAAAAAAAAAGTCAAAAGAAAAAGTTGCCTTTGAAAAAACAATCATGCTTTTATTCGACTTTAACTCTGGGCAAACTTACATACTTACTCTGGGTATAAACAATTATATAAATAGGACCGATTTTTCCTATTCTGAGTACAAAAAGTGCCACTGTGCAAATAGAGACTGACATTGTATCATCATGACATTCATTAAAAAATATTCCTAGCTGTGCACGAACTTTGCTTAACTGGTTTCTTTTACATAAATGATCAAACTCGAACCGGCTACACAGCGTACGTATTTGCGCCCACAATTACGAAACAATAAGTGACTGATAGATATAAATTCCTTCATTTTGTGATTTTAACTAAATTTGGGGTAGATTTTTGGAAAATTGTAGGATTTTGGAAAAATCAAGAGTTCTTACAGTTTGCGATGAAGAATGATTGCCATCATGTGATATAAAGGCAGGAAAAATTGAGCCCTGCAAATATTGTGGAGTTTCATTGAATATACTGTATGTATTTGGAGGCACTAAGATTTGAAACAAAAATTGTTGTTAGAATGATTCCTGTTTCCTCTTTCATTTTTATAATCTTTTATCATCTGCGGGCCAAATTGGATGCTCTAAAGGCCCAGATTTGGCCCCAGGGCCTTGCGTTTGACACATGGTGTATCTGATGGAGTACTCTTCTCATCCAGTTCTCTATTTGACTTCCATAGAACATACATGATGGGTTAATTCTCACATGCTTATCCTATAGGCTGATGCTTGTCTTGATCTCTAAATAAGTTGGAATATATTTGGTCATCTCTGATTGGAATAAATAAGTGTGGATGAAGAGAAATGCATCAAACCAACAACATTTATAAACTAGAAACTATAGAGGGTAAAAATTCATCTATTTTGCTCTTATGTTTTCTTTGAATTCCACAAGTCGTCACTCAATATCTTGGCCTTCAACCAAATCAAATCTATATCTTGAAAGACACAGAGAGAAAAAGGTAACTTCACAGGGAAACATGTCTTTAGTCTTTTTAATTGTTAAAGTTCAATAAGTCTAAAAGACGATCCGTGAGAATAAGATAACAGAATGTAGTGTGTTCACCATGAAGGAGATACTGGTAATTTCCATTTAAGTTACATCAATAACTTTTATGAATTCAATTTCAAGGTAAAATGGTTTGATCCCAGCTTACACCCTGGAGTACTGTATCAAACTATGATTATGTAAATGTGGGTGGATATTACAAGACAACAATCCTCTTCTCTGTTCACGTTTTTACATTCAAGCATTTAAGGACACACTTTTCCCATCATAGGCAACCAAACGCTGCAGCGTTTTGTGAGCCGTAGCGCTTAAAAGGAACACATAACTTTGTTTTCTGCAGATATTCAACTATAAATTCAGTTTCAAGGATAATTAGCATATGGAAGTGTTTGATGGGACTGTTCCACAGACAGGCTGAACTGTTGGTGGTATTGAGTACCTTAAGTCTCAAAGACCAAGTCAAAAACCTTGGCGTTCTGATTGACTCAGATCTGACATTCAGCAGTCAGAGCAAATCTATCACAAAAACAGCTTCTACCACCTAAAGAAAGATCAGGAGAAACTGGTCCATGCTTTTATCTCCAGCAGACTGGACTATTGTAATGGTCTTCTGACAGGAATCCCCCAAAAGAGCATCAAACAGCTACAGCTGGTTCAGAACGCTGCAGCTCAGATCTTAACCAGAACAAAGAGATCAGAACACATTAGTCCAGTTTTAAAGTCTTTACACTGGCTCCCAGTCAGACTCAGAATAGACTTTAAAGTTCTGCTGCTGGTGTATAAATCTGTGAATGGGTTTGGTCCAGAATACATCAGTCACATGTTCGTCAGGTATATGAACCCAGCAGGTCTCTCAGATCTATGGACACAGGTCAGATAGTGGAGCCCAGAGCTCACAGTAAACATGGTGATGCTGCTTTTAGTTGTTATGCTGCAAAGAAGTGGAACAAACTGCAGCAGAGCTGAAGTCAGCATCCAATGTGAACATTTTTAAAATCAAAGGCACCTTTTTCTACTGCATATGACTGACAGGGAGATTTTTGGTCATGTTGTTGATGTAACGTGTTTGTTGATGATTTTTAATGTTTTTACTGATGATTTTAAATGTTTTTTGCTGATGATTTTAATGTTATTATTGATTTTAAGCTGTTGAATGTTTTCCATTGCCCTTTTTGATCATGTAAAGCACATTGTGTTGCCTTGTGTATGAAATGCGCTATACAAATACATTTGTCTTGCCTTGCCTTGAGAAAGCAAACGTATCGGCTCAGTGATACATAAATTGGGCAGAATGCATCAATATTATGTTGAATAAAAACTGACCTATTTTGAAATTTTATAGTATGAAAGAGCATTAGGGCCAGTTTTGATGGAGAAAATAGTTTTGGGAAAAACAAGAATAAATTCGAAATGTCAAGATTAGTCAAAATTTCCAAGATGAACTCAAAATACGCTGTGATTAAAAAGTCAAAGATCTGCTAATGAAGTCACATCTATGGAAATTGACAAGGGCCAATTCACCATATGACAACAAACAGCAGATCGCGGCCGTCTACAAAATGCTGTGTATTGATGAATGTGCTCAACAATAGTTCAAACTTGGGTTTAATAACAAAGAGATTCTTTTTTTTTTTTTTTTAGCTCATAAACAAAGCGTTGTAATCGCTTTAAGGACTTTAAAGAGATATTGCCAAAAATGTAATCTGTTCAGAAGGAAAAAGTTTGGAAGAGGCGGAGCATTCAGTTCGTCTGTGGCTATTGAGGAGCTACGGAAACAGATTAGGTTTTTATATCTATATCAAAACTTATTTAGATTTAGTTTTGATATAGACTGTTGTCGTATATGGTGAATTGGCCCTAGTCTGCTACCATAGATTTGACTTTCAAAGCAAACCTTTGACTTTAATCACGATTCTGTATTTTGAGTTTATTTAAACAAGTTTTAACTTTAATTTCATCTTTTCAACTTTAATCTCAACCTTATATTTCAACTTTATTCTTGAACCGTAAACTTTAATCTCGACATTTCGACTTTATTCTTGATTTTCCCAAAATTGTTTTCTCCATCAAAATTGGCCCTAATTCGCTTTTGTAGATTTTACTTTAATAGCAAACCTTCAAATTTGCTATCACAAAATTGTATTTGGAGTTTATTTTCTAAATTTTGACTTTAATGCAATCTACACATTATATTTCAACTTGATTCTCAAAATTTCAACTTAATTCTCAAAACTTTTAACTTAATTACATTTCGACTTTATTCTGGATTTGCCCAAAATTGATTTCTCCATCAAAACTGGCCCTTCCTTAACACAGGACTACAAAACACTTAAGAAATCATGCCACATATAGGGCAGCAAATACATTTTGATAGATTTAGAGTCATTTTAAAGATGTTTCTGAAACAGCATGACATTCACACCACCTATTTTGAAAGTAAATAACAAATAAACATTCTATGCAGTTAACCCTTTTTTAAGTGCAGTTGGACGGAAAATGTTGTTGTCATGTCATTGACATATTTGATCTGAGCTGGAAAAGGCAATCAGAGTCCTTGTTTGATGTGCGGCATCTTATGTAATACCAGATGATTCACACTAGGCAGAGCTCATGAGCTTTATTCCCAGTGTACCTCAAACAAACAGAGAGAGGCCTAAATGCACCATCTGCCTGTCACACAGCTAGACTCTGCCTGACTCACTCATAGCTCCTCTTATTACCAGCCCCGGCTTCTGATAAGAAATAAATATTCACATATACCAGAGCATCACTTCTCTTTTGGATCCTTCATTTAAAATTCCCTGCCCTCAGGCACAGCAGGCTCAGAATGCAAAATCCCCACCAACGTGCAGCCAGAGGCCTCTGATGTGCATGTGCGCTGGTGGCTGCGTTACAGACACTGAAGGCTTCTTTTTTTTACATACATACAGTGGTGTGAAATTGCTGCTCTCTGCTTGTGTTTACCTCTTGTTTCAGACAGTTTCAAAAGTAAGAGAGCGATGAAGGCTGAAGTGTATAGTGAGAGGTGAACGTGAAACGTGAGGTGAATGGAGGGATGGAAAATGAGTCTCCTACAGGGAGGTACGGGGCGGGGGGGGGGCTTTTAGGGTTGTTCTGGTGATGAAGAAGCCAGGATGAAGAAAGAGAATAGAAGATGACAAGAGAGAGGAGATCAGTAAGGATTCAACACATGTCTCGATTCACTGCTGCGCTCCAATTACCACCATCCATATGAGGCCTCCCTCAGACACTGGTTGTCAACCATTGTTCCAACTACTACGACATAAAAATAGCATCTCAGACAGATGGTTATGTGTTCTGACATCCTTTGAAGGCACTTTGTAGGATACTAAAATGACACAGAGAACTCGGATGAATGGATTATTTTCAAAATGGCCATCAAGTTACTTTTTTTAATTGCATCAAATCGGTTTTTCAAAGGTCATTTCAAACAGTTTTTCAACTCTGATCTTCTATTCTCCCTTAGAAAAACACATCCCTAAAACACAATTTTCCCTTCATCTTGTTGCATTGTATGCTGAAACAGGGTTGGCGTCAATTACATTTTTCTCTTCCAATTACGTATTCAATTACCCATGTTCAATTGCAACTTAATTTTGATTACAATGACCAACATCTTTTCCAATTATAATTAAAATTACAATTATTATTGTCCCCTGAAAGTCAATTACAATTATGTTCTCAATTACTGAGCTTGAAATAAAAAACCCCATAATTGTGTTAGATTTCTAATATGATAACGGGTCAGTTTTGACCCACGTCTTAAATCAGCTGTAAAATACAAATTTGTTTACCTTGTTAATACATTAAAATATTTGTATTAATATTTTTGATGTGTGCGTCTGAACCTTTTTTCCATCAGTATACCCCTAGATTTCAACTTTTTTTTTTAAATGGTACATTGATCCTCAAGAGAACTGACAGGTAAGCTTGATATGAAACACATTTTAATAATGGTTTACTACATAGACCAGGGGTCTACAACCTGTGGCTCTGGAGCCTCATGTGGCTCTTTGACACTTTTGCAATGGCTCCCTATAGCTTTAAAAAAAAAAACTATTGAAATAAATAGTTGTTTTTTTTTACAGAGGCTATTAATGATTAATGACAAATAAAATCAAGATATAGCAATTCGTTAACCTAAAAATAAATCATGTTGTGCAATGACCTTCTTACTTCACCTCCTGCAACATCTACAGATCATCAACTTTTCCTGCACCTGTGACTAACCTTAAGTTTTAAATCCATGGTAAGATAACTAAACTAATAAAACACTATTCTGGAAGAAAATAGAGGTTTTAATTGTTTGGGGACAGATTAATTTAACCACTAATGTGCTGCTTAAATATGCATGTTTTATGTGTGGCAAGAAATGAGCAATTATCATGTGTTAATCACATGATAATGTGTTATCAAATTCAAGTTACTTTTTGTAGTCTTTCAAATACATGAACTAAAAAAAATCCTCTTTATATAACATTGTGTTCATGTAAACTGAGATGCATAAGAATTTGAAGATGCAAGATACTGTTTTATTTCTTGATGTTAATTTATTTTATTTTATTTCAAACTGTTTTTAAGTTTCCATTTACATGATCAATATAAATCAAATAAAATCAAACATTATTCTATATACTTTTAACTGTATATAATGTAATACACTGTATTGTCTTCATTGAGAAGGTATTTTTTCGGCTCCAGGAGGACTTTAATCCAGGTGAGATGAGGTTAGAGTAAAGGTTACAGACCCCTGACATAGATTTATGTGTACGCCATAGAATTATAACATGGTTCCCCAGTTTTGCGTTTAATTACATTGGAAATGACAGTTTTGATAAAATGTTTATGCCAAATACAATTGCAAAGTCAATTATCTGAACTCAATTACAGGCAACATGTTTTTTCAAATATGAGTTCAATTGTAATTGTAATTAATTACCAATTACACAATTACAATTATAATTGACCCCGACCCTGTCCAACACTCCAATCCACCTGGGAAAAACACATCCCGAACCTTATTTTTACAGTTCAAAACTCACGGAAAAGAGAGAAAAACACAATTTCCCCTCATGCATTGAACAATGAAGTGAACCTATATACTTCAGAGATTTACTTTCCCTAGGATGTGCAAATTAGGTTCTACTTAAAGGGAACAGCATCAAGCTCTTTACCTCCCGTTATTGAGTTTTCACCTGTTATTACCTCTGCAGAATTAAAAAAAGGTATTATCAGGTTTGGAATGGAAATGGAAAGTTGGCACTTTAAAGAGATTTTTGGGAGGTGGATTAAAATGCCCTATATTTGCAGGTATGTTAAATTCCTCATTACAATATGTACAGAAAATCAGTGCAGAGGTTGTCTGAGGATGCAGGATGTTCACGTGCAGCCTCTTTCACCTTCAGATCCCCCCCAAAAAATTCAAGCGTCAAACTTACCTGCATCAGCCAAGCTTTTGAGACGATGCTCGAGGACCTCACTACAAACGTAGGAATAAACGGCAAAAAAAAGTTTGGATTCCAAAAGTTGGGGTGAGAGTAAATCAAGGCAAGTCCATTTGTTTTTGTATAACCACACATTTATTATACAAGGCATTTCAATGTGCTTTGCATGATTAAAACATTGAATAAACAATAAAAAGACTAATAATACTGTATTTTGTGAAAAAAATATAGGTTAAGCAAAAGTCATAGACCGTAGGGCACTAAAAAATGGCTAATAATAATAGCACATTATTCAAGGGGACTAAACACGCGTACAGAAACCATTATTTATTCACACCAGTCACACTCACACCAGCCATACCAGTGGTGGTAAGCTACAATGTGGCCACAGCTGCCCTCGTTGTGTAAATTAAACTCAACAATTATTGCAGGAGCTTAAAATTTTCCCAGTGCTAATATCACATGATGGCAGTCATATTTAATGTTGAATTGTTGAAAAAACTCAAAATTCATACAAAATCCTTACACTTGAAATGTTACATAATATTTCCCTTAATTAAATAGAAATTTTCCCACTTAAGATTTTCCTGCTCTGTATTTGGCCCCAGAACTAAAATGAGTTTGACACCCCTGCCGTAGGGACAAGCCACTTTTTTTTTTTTTTGACAAGGTCCCATACCAAAAAAAAGAAGCTATGAACAATGTTTAATTGCTGTAGTACCAATTATTAATTATTTGTCTTTTTAATCATTTTGTGTGTTGTTGAATTCATTATGTGTTTTTATTATTTGTTGAGTTCTTGTTGTAAATATGTGTATTCTTTTGTTATTTTTTGCATTTTTGTTGTTGATATGTGTGTTTTTTTGGCGTCACTGTATTTTTGTTGTTGGTTTTCTGTATTTTCCTCTCATTTTGTGCAATTTTGTTGACAGTTTGTGTGTCTTTGGAGCTACACTGTAATGTGTTTTTGTGTTTTTGTTGCCATTTTGTTTATTTAAGCGGTTGTTGTGTCTGTCCTTGATACTGTTTTGTGTATTTTTCAAATTTTTTTGTGCTTTTGTGTACAATTTCTGAGAATTTGTTTTGGGGGCCACATAAAATTAGACTGAGGGCCAAATATGGCCCCTGGGCTGCCAGTTGCTTATGTCTGCTTTATAGTCTATTCTTCTGGAACGTTTTACACTCCAGTATCCTAGCAATTTTTGCCTTCAACGTGCTGCACTATAGTCATTTTATTTTCACTGAAGCCTGCGTAAGGACTTGTTAACTACTCACAAAAGCTAAAAACTGTTATTTCACACACAGGCACAATTCATCCTCTTATCTGTGGTTTGCTTTCATTCCACACTCATCTGTACTCTATAGAATTAATCACCACGAGCCTGATTCTCAAGTATACGGAAGTCTTTTTTTCCATAGCCTTTCATCCCATTTGCCAGGGATTGTTCCCTTTAGCAACATGAGGAAAAATTGACTTTAAGTTTACATCTCTATATAAAGCGAGCCAAGTAGGCGCTCACTGTCTTGATTGAAAGATCTGTAATAACACACACAGTGCAGGCACTTAAAGAGAGAAGTAGATATAAACACAGTGTAACTTTTCAATTGGAACCAAATAGGAATCACATGAGACTTAGTGTCAATGAGGGAACAGTTGCACTACTGTCCCTGCAGTATACAGTATACTGTATGTGCTCTATAGACAGGTGATGATGCAGTCCCAGGATTCCCTCTTGAGTAATACTTAGAATGTTGGCTGCGTGTGCTACAGTCACAAGGAACTGAAAGGACCATATGACCATAGCATGAGATGTCAGCTGGTTAACATTGACTTTTAGAAATTCATGCTTCTTTTTTTTTCTACTCTTCTTTTTGCCGTTTCAACAGAGATTTGACGAGCTGTACACAGCAGTATTTCAAAGCCGCGCTAAAACTCCATTCATAAACTCTGACAGCAACTTAATTTATGCAAGCTGTTTGTTCATTAGGTTACAATATAACACCAGTTTTCAGGAAGATTTCTCTCATGTTTACTGGCACACAGGGAGTCCTGTATTTGCTTAATGCACACAGGCACGCACACACACCAGTAGGACTTCACGTAACAAAACGTTCATGTTTCACAACTTAAAGGTGCAGTCCGTAACTCTTATAAAAGTGACTTTTTGTCATATTTGCTAAAGCTGTCACTATGTAAGGACAGCTTTACATCAAACTAGTAGTTTGTGTGAGAAAAACAGACTCACTGAGCCCCCCTGCTGCTCCTGCAACCTTTGGCAGATTGCCAGAATGCACCGCCACCGAGCAAAAAGAACCAATCAGAGCCAGGATTGTGTTTGATGGGCTGTCTGACAGCTGTTGCTCACAGTCCCCGCCCACTTCCCGGTGCTAGAGCGTCGTCTCTTTTACAGTGTATGGTCTGGAGGAGTAGAAGATGGAATTGGTGACTTTCTGCTTCAAAGGTAATGACTGCTGCTTGATTTACATTATGTTTGATTTGTAATTGTTACACTAGAACTCTGTAGTGCATGTGTTTGTTCATGTGCACGCATCAGCCTCCGTGTGGGCTGCTGTAAGTGACATTGTGTTGTTGCTGCATCTGCTGAGGTGTGTGCACATAGAGAGAGAGAAGTGCTGCAGTAATATGCTTTTAACTGTGATGTTGCTGTCTGGCTAACATTAGCTTGTTAGCTCCACTGAGGGAGGAACTTTGGAAAGTTTGGAGGCAGGGCAAGTGAGCAGCTTGGAGGGAAGGGGAGGTTTCTGAGAGTTGCGGACTGCACCTTTAAGGAGGAAGTCAGGATTTTTCCATATTTGCATATTTTAATTAGAATTGGAATTAGCAAAACTTTATTAATCCGCGATTGGGAGCTCATTTACCACCAAGTCGCATACAGTCCACAACAGGATATTAACAGTACATACAAATACCAAATGCTGTAGACTTGATTTAGAGCAGTGGCTCCCAATCAGGGGTACGTTTAACCCTGGGGTACAGGTGCACATTGCAGGGGGTACTACGAAATATTTAATTAATTTAAAAATAATCGGAAAATGTTCCTTTTGTTCCTTTTCAGGCTATTTTTTGGACAAATTCACCACAAAATAACAGTACCATTGCTTAATAAAACACTATATTTTCTTGCATTTTATTGAAACTGGATGATTTGATGATGTAGAGGCTATTTTATCACACTTTAAAAAAAAAAATGGAGACAATAGTTAACTACATTTTACAAAGGAGACCATATTTACTATTGAAATAATCTCATAGATTAATCCTTTGGGAACTAATGTTGGAGACACAGTTATAGGGGTTTAGGAGAGCCCACTGTTCTATAAATGAAAAGCATATGAACTTATGGAGAGGGTACTTATGATATGAAGAGGTGGCACATATAATTTCAACCATTCACAGCAGGTGTAAAAAGAATAAAAGCCGTTCTGTGGAATACTTAGGCATCACCAAACGCTCACTAAAAGAACTTCTGAGTTCATTAAGAGTTGTGAAGAGGATGGCCTTCAAAGTTTGACACAGTTTTTAATTTTCTTCCAATCGTCTTGTTATAGAAGACCTCAAGGTTGGGAGACATGAAGTAGCCCCCTGCTAATATCAAAGGATCTCAGCTTTCATAAGAAAAACCACCTCGACTGAGTCTTCTTAAAAACAGCCTCTGGGTTCTTTCTGCAATTTAGTTTGTGGTCGATGTCAACACCATGGTACTTGTACGACTGAACAATTTCACTCTGTTCACCATTGATGATCACAAGGGCAAACCTCCTCTGTCATTCTTCTAAAATCAATACTTCTTTTGTCCTTCCGACATTTAGTTTTATTCAATTTTATAATTTTTTGTAAAAAGTCAGATATTTACCGGTTCACTTCCTGATGAAATCCTCTATATCAGGGGTGTCAAACTCATTTTAGTTCAAGAACCAAATATGGACCAGTTCAATCACGAGTGGGCCACAGGTTTTAGGTGGGAAAACGAATCATTCCAACATTAATGTGCCCAAGTTTGCACTTCCAGTTATAAATGACACATAAAGTATGGAAGGCATCAATAATATCCAAGCAACAAGTGACAGACACCTAAATGGCTTTAAATGTTTTTTTTTTTTACTAATTTGGGGAGAGTTTGTGAAATAAGTTAGATTCTTGAAAAAAAAAAAAAAAATAGAGCTCTTTTAACAACAATTTACAACTGAATTATTTGGTCATTTACACAATGATTCGTGTTTTCTCTGTCTCTTTCTCCAGCGGACCGAATCAGATGCTCCGAAGGGCCAAATTTGGCCCCCAGGCATTGAGTTTGACACATGCTCCATATTAATCCAAGCTTGGGACCAGCGCAATGTGTCTTAGCTGAGGCTAATATGGAAGAAGCTACTCTACCAGCAAAAAAAAAACAAAAAGGAAAGAAAAGAATATGCATATTATCAATAAAAAACCAAGGTCTCCAGGTCATTTTTGGTGTGATCGAGTGCTTCTTCTACACCATCATGCTGCCCACTAGAAACCTAAATGACTTTTCCTGAAACATAATCCCATTATATGGATAATTTGCAGCATGAAGCTTTGTAAATCGATTCAAATATGCTTGACTCTGAGATGAATAAGGAAGTGCATGGTGTCAGAAACGGCCACTAGTTCATTTGAGCAGCTGCATCATCCATTGTCTCTCTTTCTATTGCTTTGGTGACTTCAGCTAGACTTTGGGCCAAAAACTGCTTGCATTGACCTCCTACCTTGTGGAGTAGCAGCTGTGCTTCCTATTGTGCTGCTCCATGGTGTAGAACTATTAACAATGCAGCAGAGGTTGTTGAATCCATGCATACAATTAAAAACATCTGGTCAGTCTAACATCTAAACGCGTGCACATCAGATTATCTGCAGTACAGTGCATGCTGAAAGCAATTTGGCGCCCTAGGTAAGAGTGAAGCCATTTTCCATCACAGTAAATTCTACTACTAATTTAGATATTTTGGTCAATGACGTGACATCTAAATATTCTGCACATCTTCATTTCTTTTAGTTAAAAAAAAAAGGTTTAAATGCATAAAAACGACCAAATATGTAGTAACTTAGGATATATGCGATCACTAGTTTGATTTGATTTTTAAAATTACTTACTGAATTACTTTTGTAATTTATTCTATTCTTCAAATTGTCAAAATATCATGTGCCCATGACTGCTGTTATGAAAAAAATCTTTAAAATGAATATACATTTCATTGAAAATTTATCTTCTGCCCTATTTCAGTTATATACACATGCATGTACATGACATACATAATAATAATAATAATAATAATAATAATAATAATAATAATAATAATAATAATAATAATAATAATATTGAATTTCATATTTGCTACACAAATTTCATCAATTCAATTTTAAATACAGAAAATAGTGTGGCAATATTTAAATTAATAATACTCTCTATCACAATATGTACCTTTTATTGTGTTTATTAAGCATTCATAGATTTTATACCATTATATATCTTTGCTGTCCAAGGTCAAATTAGTTCTTTACTAATGATAAATGACCTAAAAAGCTTTTTAAACTGGTTCATGTTGGTGCTTTGTTTTATTTCATCCTTTAGGCAGTTCCATAATTTAACACATGCTATACTCATCCTGTTCAGTGTTGTTCTGGCATTTTGCGTCTTGAAATGTAGTTTTCCTCTTGAATTTTTTTCCCCTTCTCTCACTAAAAATCTTTTCTGCAACCCTTTTGGAAATGCACGTGTGCTTGCTTTATATATCACATACTTAACCATTACAAGGCCTATTGTTTTTGGCCATTTATGCGATAGGAAAACTCCATTCAGTCCTTAAGAGCAGGGATTCTCAACTGGTAGGTCGGGACCCAAAAGTGGGTCGCAGACATGTGCTGGGTGGGTCGTGGACAGCTGGTCAAAAATGAACCATGTGGGACTTGTCTTTTATTTTAAAAGAACCTTTTCTTCTGACAAGCATGCTGTAAAATGCATGTTGCAAGGAAAAATATATAGATTTATGTTTAAAAAAATATTATATGTATATATATATGAGTGTGTGTATGTTTTCAAAAGCTAAAAAAAAAAAAAAAAAAAAAAAAAATGGGTCGTGATTTATTGTGAAAAAATGTGGGTCCCAGTTGAGAACCCCTGCTTTAGAGACTCCACCAACACGTTTAAGGGAGAGCATACAAGCCCAGCATAGAGAGAGACTAATGTCAGTGCATCTGAAACTCATGATCTCCTCCCACATGCCTCTAAAGCCTATTCCAGCTGACTCAGGGCCAACAGTTCTTCATAGAGATAGATGGCCATAGGTAAACAGATTAATGAATACTGTCACGTAGAGCATCGATTCAACAAGGCTTACATCTTTTTTGTGACTATGGCAGGAAACTGCATCATAAATGGGAAGCTGCAGATACACACAAAAAAGAAAAAGTAAAAAACAAAAAAAACTGAGGTCAGGACACATTGCTATTGTCAGGAAATTTCATTTTGCATTGTTTTCATCAGAATAGGTAAAATCAATGTATATATTGAGACGGATAAAAACAGCAGCACAAATGACGTCAGCAGTTTCACAGTATTAGATCATGTTTAAAAAAGACAAAGGTGGACCTTGATGTGAAAACAGGAGAGAAAGAGAGACTGTTTTGTGTAATATTACATGCATGAAGCACGTCTTACACAGTTCACAGCATGTGGAAACCATGAAGGCTGAACTTTCAATGCTTGGCTAATCACTGCTGTGATAAAAAACACTTTTTCAAGGTTTTGCTTACTTTTATACTGTACAAATATAGGGATTTATCAATACAGTCACAGGTCTCTATATTGGTGAATCTTTCACACATGTTGGAGCCTTGGTCTGTTTATTATCTGAGCAAATGAATACATTATTGTTGTTATTTACCATACAAGGCTTTGGCAGAGATATTCACCTCATCCAAGGGCTTGAACAGCATGTCTTAATACAATTAGAGTCCAAGGTCACAGAATAAAGGGTTTATAAAACCCACATCTTTCCATGGAGGAGAAAAGAAAGCAACAAATACTGTAAAAACTCATCATTTCTTACAATGGGCAGAAAGGAAAAAGGAGGACATGGTTTCTTACATGCCTTAAACCTTGGCTGAAGAAACATTCATACAAAGTGAAGAATGCACAAGCACATACTGAAAATTCCAACAACAACAACAACAAAAAGCTTCCACTACAGGTTTAGTTTATATTTCCAAACAAACCTTTTGAAAATCTGCAACTTGTTGCTTAAAGTAAAGCTCATGAACTCAAAACATGTCAGTCCTCACGTTATATTTGATCATGTTCCTTCTTTTATGAACCTCATATAGTTTCGCAGCAGCAGCCTGTAGATGTCAACCAGCAGAACCATTTTACGTCCAAAATGTGTTTCCAGGTCCACGTCCCAACATCTGCCGTCAAGAAATAAAGACTGACAGCCATTCAGCCCTAGACTTTTCTGTCCAGATCAGCCCACTACATTATCAGAGGACACCATGTAGAAGCCATTATTAAGTCAGTGATGCAACAGGACACTTTTGAACCCCTTTTTACCTTTTTACATTTTGCAACTTCCTTTGTCCCATTTTTGCCGCTTTTCAAAAACTTTAGCTTCCCTTTGCCAATAAATATCACTTTTTTCCTATTTTTTGTCTATTTTTGCAAGTTCTTTTTGACACCTTTATCTAAATTTTGTCCTTTATTTTTTTGGCCACTTTTCATCCAAATAAGCTACACCTTTTGCCCAATAAATATCACTTGTTTAATTTCCCCCTACATTTTCTCTCTTTTTCTTCCACATTTTGCCCTTTTTCACTAATGCTTGCCACATTTTGCCCATTAAAGCTACCCTTTACCATTACATACCACCTGGTTCCTCTTTATTTGCCCATCTTTTGGTGACTCTTGAATGCTTTTGACCCATTTTAGTCAGTTTTCACTCTTTTCTTCGCACATTTTTGTCACTTTTGGACCCTTTTTGCCTGGTAAGCCAGAGTACCAGTCCACCCCTGGTTGCGTGTAGAACATTTTGGAGGTTTTTCACTGCTGGGCTGTTGGCTTAAAATGACTGAATGCATTGTGCTCCAAAATGATCATAGGAGATACAGATACCACATTGATTTATATATGGTTCATACAAATACAGTATTGCAACCCTGAATGTCTGTAGTGATAGGTAAAGGCGGTGAGATAGTGGTTGTTACGACTGGTGTCTCATGGCCTCTCTGCCTGCCCTTCCTCCCTCTCATCTAACACACCTGATTCACATCAGTAACCAGGTGGATCGGGGGGACTAGATACGTTTTTGTGGGTACCCACTCACGTGGGAGTAAGGGCCTGGGGAAATGAAAAAAGCAGATGAGTTAGTTAAGACAGCTCTTAAAAAATAAAACATTGAAATGCATGTTAATCTGGGTAAAAAAAAATCATTTAAATGTGAAATTTGGACGCAAAGCATAGAAATGTGGCAAGAAAGATGGGATGGAGAAAACAAAGGATGACAATTTTATGAGATACAGAAGAGTGTGAAAGTTGAAAGACTTGGCAGTGCAATAAGGACAGAGGATGTTATGCTAACACAGTTAAGGATTGGGCACTAGATTAAATAAAACAATGACATTAATAGGTAAACACCAAACCAGAATATGTGAGGAATGTCAGAAGGGAGAGGAGTTGAGCACGTTGTCCTCTGGTGCAGGAAATCTTAGTTGCAAAGGATGGTGATGAGGAAGAAATTAAAAGGTAGGAGTAAAATAATTTACACTGTAGAAGGTGTTAAAAATGGGTAACAGAGCACAGGTTAGGGTAATTGTTGAGATTTTAAAGAGCACAGGGGTTTACAAAAGGATTGTGGGGAGTAAGGAAGCGATACCCTGGGATAAGTAGTATAAGAGGGTAGGTGCGTACGAATAGTCCCTTCTATCTCCTTTCCTATCCACTTTAATGAGTGATGAGGAGTGTTCCAGTTCTCTCAAAGGTGAGAAAAGGAGGTTCAGTGCTTCCTTCATAACCTCCTTTAGCCTAGAAAACACTGATGCATCCCTAAGGAGACCAGATAACGCTGCCCCAGGTCATCGCACCAGCTCAGAAACTCACAAAGACTGAAAAATATGCATATCATGTAAGTTACCAATGCAATAATATGCCTTGAACAATTTTAAATTTAAAAAAATCTTATGATATGCAGCCATATTATCAGATTATAATTGACAAACAGAGCACTCGATTCAACATATTTAATTCAACTAGGAATGCTTTGTGTGGTTGTACATTTGTATGCCTACAATGTTCTGTAGGCCTCTATCTTGCATAAATGTAACAATTTCATAAAATCATACTTTTTCACAATTTTCGTAAATTTGTAGTTTTTTCAGACGTCACTAACCTTCACTGCCGTAGGATTATTACGTCACCTTGGGGAACTGCGGTCGGATTGTCAAAACAACTTTATGGCCTTTCCCTAATTTTTTTTACAAAGTCTCCTAACACCTTTCCTTAACCCTGTGACGTCATCCACGCTGTTAAGGAAAAGTGGATGGAAAAAAAGATGGGAGGAACTATTCAGACGCAGGCCTTATTTTAGTGGTTAGCCTTCAATTAAGAATAACATGCTTTGTATACTGTCTAATTGCATAGACCAAGTAACCATCACAAGACTCAGGCCGGGGCATTGTGGGCTAGCTGCTTTTCTAAAGGTTGTTAATAAACATCCAAGTGGGCTTAGTTGATGTGCACAGCCAGAAACAGTGAAACATGTGCTTTTATTCTACATAGAGTATGCTTCAGAATGAGAGGGCATGTTTAGAAAGCTCACAGTTTTGGGGTAAAAATAAATTCTCTGTTGCGTTTTTTTTCTCTGAATCTGGCAACCTGAGATCCATTGACAGAGCCGTAGTTAAGTTCCTACTCTACATTAGTCTTTGTGGGCTATATGCACGTATTTCCGGTTGAAAATAAGATTGATGAAGTATTTCCTGTTACTGCTTTTAGACAGTCAAAACAGTGGTGAAGTGAGCCGTCACACTTCTGAAACGTGTTTTTCACAGTTTCGTTTTTATTGTGCCTGTTTGTGTGGTTGGGTTTCTACACAATGACATCCAAAAGGAGGAAGTTTACCTTCCAAACAAGAGGAGATAGCACATCAAGATCCCACTGTTGCGTTCCTAGGTGTACAGCTTCAGCTAGATGTAATTCTGCCTTGAGTTTTTTTCCGTTCCCACAAGAGGATGAGCTGCAAAAAAAGTGGATCATCAATATCCGGAGAGATAAACCCAAACCTCTAACCTTGACTTGAAGGAGAGATCAAACGCACAAGGGTGTCGGCAGAGCTGTCCCCGTTCTTTTTGAATGGAATAATTACTCCCTTCCTGCCCCTCGTCCTGGTGTTTGGGAGCAAAGAAAGCGATCAAACTCTCCCTCTGAGGACCCCGAGGAGGAATTGGATGTATCATGTCCTGACCACCACTACTGCTCATCTGCCGCGCTGGGTGCATTGGACTTAGCCCTCAGTGTTATAGAGGAGGTCCGGGCGGAGAACGCTGGGCTGTGGAGACAGATGGGGGATGGCCATCAGCAACAAGTTTGGCTTGGAACGGTTGGCTGCTTCAGATGAGGACATAAGGTTTTATACAAGGTAATAAATGCTATTAAAACACATCTGTAGCTATTAAAGTAACATTAGCGCCTAGCTAAACATAAAGCAAGAGGAGCAACTCTGAATAAATGGGAAAAACTGTTCGTCAGTAGAAGGCCAGTAGCTTATGCAGATGTATAAGATGTCCGCTGCTATTTACTGCTGTTGTTGAGTTGCGTGAGATTAATATGAAAACTATAGTCGTTTGTCATAATACAGTAGGGTTAGGAGCCGGAAGTTCTTTCACGCTCTTCACTCAAACGTGGAAGTCAAGTGTGCATATAAACCATTCAAGAATTTAAATGTGCTAGCTAAGTAAACAACAGACTATGGGGGGCAGCAGTGTGCTTTCCTGCGTACAGCTTGCCGGAAACAATTAGAAAGAAGAAGAAGACCCCATCAATCAGCAGCCGACATGTGGGGAGAGGTCTTTCTTCTGCTCCCCACTTGACATTTTTGAGTTTGTTATTTTAGTTTGGGCTGAAGATTACGGTTTTTGTTATTTGTTGTAGATTTAGAGTTTTGTACATTGTAGTGGTAGTTTTGAGGGTGGATGCTGGGTGCAACGGCCCTGTTTAGGGTTGACCCAGTGTTCTCCTTACTTTTGTTCAGTTTGGCCAGGATCTACCTTTTGTTTCTTTGAGTTATTTTGATTCTGCTGCTACTTTTTGAACAACTTTTTAATAAATACTTTGAAGTCTTTATTTCTGTTTGGCGTCCTGTTTGTGTTGCGGCCCTTCAAGCCTTTGATAAAACATCCTAGAGGGGGTTGTAACAGTGGTCCAAAGAAAAACATGGGAAAAAAGAAGTGGAAGAAAAAGAAGACACTTCTCTAATGGTAATTGCAGCAGAGATTTCTAAGAAAAACTCCTGATTACAACATGAGAACAGGGTTTTGAAGTACTGTAAAACCCTCTGTTTCAGTTTCATTTACAGGTTTAGTCATTCAATGAAGGGCTGATGACTGCAATTGTTTCATGGTTAAGCAAGCCAGTCACACGATTACACGATCAATGACACGAGGGGTAATGTTGTTAGATGCTTTCATAGTGGTTGTAAAGACAAGCATTGAGTGGATTCAACACCTTCAAGAAAAACAGGAGTAGTGAGATTGGTCTTGGTGGTCCCAAGACCACAATTTGTAGGTCATGGTTTTTTCTATGATTCAGATGCAAAGGATGGATGGACTTTGGCTCTTTGTAGAGCCGTAGGAACCATGGTCAATGATAAAAGGTCCTGGGTTTGAATCTAAGACTGATTTTAGAAAAGTTTGCGCATGCTCTCCTTGACCGTGCACGTAGTGTCCACTTCTAGTGGTGATACACTTGGTCACATGTTTTCAATATCAAAAAAAGTAGTGAATGCTTGAGGATCAAATCTACCTTGTACCCTTGTACCTAGAAATAATCAGTGGATAAAAAAAACACAGAAATACTTGGCAGCATAACAATGTATTTCTAGCTCATATCAAAACGGCACTGTTTTTGTTCTGTGATGAATGTAGGGAACCTTTTGTGTTTGTGGTTTACATGTTCTTGCCAGCCATCTAAACACGCATGCAAAGCTTTTCTGGTGCTAGTATCAAATAATAAATAAAAACACCAAATGTATTTAAATTAAACATTGTTGGTGTAGTTTATGGTCATTGAAACAATGTTAAATTAACTGCTTTTGTTTCTTAACACTGACGCTATAGTAAATTAACAATGAATAGGGTAAATTGAGATTCATTCAAATTAAAATCTGTAAACAGTGCAATCAACGTTATTCAAGACCTACTGTGTTAAATTAACAATGAGTCGGTGTTAAATCTTCCACATGGTCACATTAACACAATTTTCAAGTGTTAAAATCAACCAGGAGCTCAGATTACAATGCCAATTTTGCCGTCCAGATAAGAAAATCAACCTTGAAGTGTTAACAGATGTTATCTTTCTAAAATTAGTTTGAACCAGAGTTCTGTACCCAGCTCTTTGATGAGTAATGATGTAACGATAAACTACAAAAACTGTCACTACTGCTGACACAGTATTGTTGTTTTGCACTGCTATGGACGATAGATGAACTTAGGTGAAGCTTTAAATGCCACAACAGAGAAGAAAAGTTTGTATTTTGAGGCTTAAATTGGGAACTTGGGGACATCATTAGATTATGTACATGTTCACATAATGATGATTAAAAATCCTTGAATACTTGAATCTTAAATTTGGTAATATGTTTTGAGTAAGCAACGAGGGCATTACATTTTTATAATGTGTTCTAAAATAAGATAATTACGTACAAATATGTACTTTTTGGAGGTTTTCTTGGTGGCAGAGACCCAACGTGTGTCTACATATAATCACATTTGCACGAGAACATGTATAATCTCAGTGAAAAGGGAAAACCAGTGTTGAGCATCGTGATGGAGATGAGGACACAACAAAGTAATTTTTCCTGCCTCCTTTTCCTGCAAATGGTTCAGTTTTATGATATGTTACAAAAGATTTATCAGATTTTTTTGATTAAACTAATTAAATGGGGGAACATTGCTTAATTATTGCTTAAGATATAGCAAAATTCCTCCACAAAGGGTATCACACACAGCCTTTGGATTTCAACAAAAGGCACTTAGGACAAGCAGAGGCAGAAAGACAGATTTAGAGCCCAATAATGTCCATTACAACAGCAGGATCTTTCAGATTACTTGAAGGAGAGAGGCTAATTACTTTGAATTAACCCACCACTTAGTTCACAAGGCAGGAGGGCAAAGTTCATTCTGCTTTCTCTAGGCCCCTGAGGACAAGATTTCGCTCTCCTTCTCTCTGTCTCACACACATACAAAGAAAAGCAGTGTGTACAGCCCGAGAGCAAGCGCACACACACACAGAGGCTGTGCTGTGCTGTGCGACATAGGTAAGATGCCCTCACGTTGACACTGATGGAAGTGAAACCTTGTTAAGAATAGCCCAACCCTTTGTCCTCACACAACCTAAAGACGGCTTCCTGCTTTAAAGTAACCAGCTTTAGGAGAGGCTCGTGAAGATGGGAGCAGGAGGGGTGGGGGGTGTCCCCTACACATTAACCAACACAGGCCGCGAGCTATGGCGAGGACAATAGGCAATGCTTGGAGATTAAAGTGGCAATCACTTTTTGGAACGCAAAAGCGGCAAAGATCAAAGACTGTAAGACAAGAAATGTTTGCAATAAAAGGCAAAACTGGTTAATTGGTTAACTCATTTGTTAGGCATGATTAAACACTAATCCTGCATTGACAGGAACTAAGGTTATTAGATGAGGACTAGTGACTAACAATGAATCCACTGACATTGGGGGACACACGTACAGAAACAGATGAGTGCATCGCATATACATGTATGTAGTGTTTGTTTGTTTGCAAGATTAAGGATAAAAAGTACTTGACAGATGTTGACAAAAAATTTTCTTTACCAAAAATAGACCTTACACCATGGAAGATTCCATACATTTCTGGAGGGGAACCAGATCAATATACAATTTCTGGATCAGTTTTGAAAAATCAAATATTCCCTATTTCTAAAAAAAAGGCCCATATTTCAAATCATCATACCTTAGTTGTTAATTGGCCGATCTTTATTCAGTCATGTCGAGTTGGTTCCTCAATTACCCCAACTGGGTTTCATTCAGATCAGATCTGGATTGTGTATTTCATTGCGAGTTTTTGAAAAAATTGGGATGCCCATATATTTTAAATTAAATTAATTAAAATTAAAATTAAAATTAAAATTAAAATTAAAATTAAAATTAAAATTAAAATGCGCAAAGTGAATGCGGAAACAAGGCCACGCGTCACAACAGCAAACAGGTAGATATGATTTTGGCTGTTACCTGACCCATAGACCTACTGTATATCAATGCGACACGATGAGGCCTTGTTATGTTTCGCGATACATGTGCAGAAAACTAGAGGCGTGGCTTCTAGGAGATTGCAGAGGCAGGGGGAGGAAGTGGAGCTGTTGAGGGCGGGACATCGAGACGTCCTCTCAGAAACTCCAGATATCAGCTTTAAGGAAAATGAAATGCTTGTGCTAGGGGAGTTTAAAGAAAAAAAAGATTTTCACAGATGCAAACATCTGCATGCAGCACACACCCAGTGGCAGTGCAGATAGTTTAGTGAGGAGACGCTCTCCAAACTCCACTGAGACAGTAATCTATCAACAGAAACACATCTGGATCTGCCTGCTATCTGGCTCATGGGCTTTCTCAGAAATCTGAAGCCTCACAGTGAGGACAGATGGGTGTGGTTCAGAAGGTAGATAGGAGACGCTGCTCAGGTCACCACTGCACAGCGATGTGAAAGTCTTAACCATCTACACGTCATAAAACAAACACCCAGTGATTGTTGGCTCCCACTGTTTGTGTGCACGTTAGCTCGCACACAACGTTTCATTGTGTGTGCAACTGGGATTGGTTTTCTCAACACAGGACGAGGAAAACAGGGAGAGAAAAGTCGCTTTCACAGGTGTTTGTCTTTGCCAATGAGGTCAAACAAAGAAAACAAACACAGACCACTGTGAGGAAGGGGACGGACAAGCGTAAAGCACACCTTTATGTTAGCAGCGGAAGGCTTTTTGCGAACTGTGTCCAATTTTGTGTAACTTTTAAAGCATATGGCAAATTTTAAATGATAATAATTAATAAAAACGAATTTGATTAACAGGAACCACATACTGCATGACAAATGTATACCAGTAAGGTTTAAAACTAGGAGGAAGATTTGTTTCTTTATTATTCAATTAAAACAAAAGTTGCTTCAATCAAAAAAAATCAAAAATTCAAACAATGTTTTTTTTAATTGAAGCAATTTTTTTCACTTTGATCGAATAATAAAGACAAATCTACCTCAACATAAAACTGAGGAGCACCAAAATCAGTTATCATAGCACTAAATCTATTATAATAAAGTTTTATGAAACATCATGAGGTAAAATCCTTACGCGCCATTAATCACAGTGTACTTCATAACGGAGCTACAACGGGTATAAATACAACATATTGCCATCGAGAATGAAAACTAAAGCCACAGAGATGTCCCTATAATCCTCAATCCTCATTTCAGATCTTAACTGTTCACTTGTTATGAAATGTAGAGAGCACGCGTAGGCATGAGATGTTATTTAGAGACCAGTTTTTACCCTTGTCCACCCGACCAAACTCCAGGATTCTCCACCGTTTTCTGCGATTTTTCTCGTTTCGAATTATAAAAAAAACTTTATATCAGAATTATTTTTGTCATAAGTTGAACAGCCAAACACACAGCAGCTTGTCGGCGGGGTGAAACCTCTTCTGTTACAATCGGAGTTAACACGATGTTTTTCCCCCAAAAAACAAATACGGCAACCGGCTTTGCTAGGCAGAAACATCACTACTTACTCTGTTGCCCAATATCCTGAATACTCTATCTCCTCGTGAGTCCAACAATGATCAGCAGTTATGGATGGATGGATGGATGGATGGATGGATGGATGGATGGATGGATGGATGGATGGATGGATGGATTGTCAACAGGCAGATGGAACACTTTAACATTATTTATGCAAATAATTTCATTATTGATGTCTTCTGTAAATAAAGACTGTGAGTAACAATGACCATACAGAGTTCTGATTTGTTTTCATGTCTTGCATTAATAAAGGCTTTGCTGAGGAACATTAAAGAACTTCTTCTGGTTGCCTCCGCCTCTAGACCGAAAGAGGAGGGCTTGGTTGGAGGGCAGGGATCAACTCTGCAGAGTCTTCAGAATGTGAACACAGAGACTCAAGAATCAGCAGCAGTAAACCATCTCAACAACTCAACTGGAGCTACTGGGTTCCACACCCGAAGCTTTTTCTTTTATGTCTATATTTATGTATATATATTCCCCTCAGGTGATATCTGTGAAAGAGAGGACGGCTGCTGGAAGAGATGACTAAATTGTCCCTGCTGGACCAAGATTGTGCCGCTTTGGGAATGTTTTACCGTCCTGAGAGCTTTAGAGTTACTGGGAAAATCTGACCTAATAGAAACAATAATTGCTAACTTCGGAGTGGGGTAAGTGGGAATTCTGCTGCTGTTTAATAGGAAAAACAACAAAATAAGGCACTATTATTTACAATTTTTAATTCACATCGCTTTCTTTGGCTGATTGATTTCTGGAAAATATATCAATTATTTTGTATTAACATTTAAAATATTTTTTTTTCATTTACTTTATAGATTTATTTCAACTTCATAGGTTTATTTTACCTTTTGAACGTAGGAAGTTTCATGCACTCCTTATTAGTTCCATCTTTACATTATTTGTGTAATTGCTGGAAAAGTTTCATCCGTCTGTCCAACCATTTGCATGTTCCCCATTAGCATGTGTAGGTTTTTACTGTGCTTTATTATAACTGCCAAACAAATGTATATTACGCATTGTAAAGTATCTTTTTTTATTACATCGTGGAAGTGAAGTTGTGAGTTACTGTTATTTCATTATAATGTGAGCTATGCATGTGATAGACTGGTGTCCTGCCAAGTGCGTACACAGCCTTGTGTACTGTCAGATGTGATGGGCTCCAGCCGACCCACATGACCTTGTACGGGATAATTCTGCTTTAGAACAAGGTTTATCCAACTTTTAAGTGCAAAGGTCTTTTTTTTACAAGGGAGGAAATATGCAGAAAACCCAATACAGTCAAAATGTTGCGGATTTCTCACTTAATAAGGTTTTTTATCAGGCACAAACTAATGTAAATGCAAGTTTGTGAGACAGAAGATAAGTTTAGTAAAGCAGTGGGTTGTAATTCTTTCAGGGACCAAACCTGGGGTTTATGGACCCCAAGAGGTACCCGATCCTCAGTTTGAATTTGATATAAAAGTGAAAAATGTTTGGATCAACAAGCAATCTTTTAATAAATAGTATATTTCTTTGGTTTCTGTTCCCACATTTGGATTTTTAATGTACGATCGATCTAAAGTTATTTTGAATCATGAGGTGCAACAAACCTACAAAAAATTGTGTTATTATGGTTCATGTAATCAGACAACCTGCTAACACACTTTCTTCTTTTTTCCTAGGCACTTACAAAAGTATCAGTTGCAGCCATTTTTTTCTTCTTTTTTGGATTGTGGCTATATTCAACACAAAAAGGCAGAATGAAGTTTTATCTTCTGTGCTTTGAGTTCTTACTCGTGGCAGCTGCTTACGCACTTGTGGTCAGCGGACAGATGGAGCCAAACAAACAAGTGTCCCAGGAGCTTCTGAGCATCACCCAGAGATCTGCTCTGGTAGAGAGAGACGTGCAGGGACCCGTGAGGCCCAACGTCACCATGCCCCGTCGACGTTTACCTCCCATGTGCACCGGACCCACAGAGATCCGAGACACGTTCAAGTATATCAACACGGTGGTTTCCTGCCTGGTGTTTGTTGTAGGCATCATTGGTAACGCCACTCTGCTTAGGATCATTTATAAGAATAAGTGCATGCGAAATGGGCCGAATATACTGATTGCCAGCCTGGCCCTTGGAGACCTGCTACATATCATCATCGCCATTCCAATCAATGTTTACAAGGTGAGACACGGTGCAGAATATGTAAGGGGCGCCGATTGTAAAGTTGCACATGCTAAAATAAACAGCCACATTTTTGTGGCATTTAACAACAAATTACATTTAAAAAGCATATATGAATTTTTTTATGTTACTTTTGAACAGATTTACAGCAATATTTGTAAAAATATACTGTCAATGTAAAATCTAAATGTTAAATATTATATTATTATATATATTATATATTTAACATTTACATTTATATTTAAATGTAACATTTAGATGTAGATTTAACATTTAGTATTTAGATTTAGTTTGAACATTTAGATTTAGAATTAATATTTTACATTTAGATTTAGATTGAACATTTAGATTTAGATTGAACATTTAGATTTAGATTGAACATTTAGATTTAGATGTTAAATATTAAATCTAAATCTAAATGTTCAAACTAAATCTGAATACTAAATGTTAAATCTACATCTAAATGTTACATTTACATGTCAATGTAAATGGTAAATATTAAATCTAAATATTAAATCAAAATCTAAACGTTGAATCTACTGTAAATCTAAATGTTACATTTAAATCTAAATGTAAAATCTAAATGCTAAATGTTAAATGTTAAATGTAAATGTTTTATGTTAAATCTAAATGGTATATCTAAATCTAAATGTTACATCTAAATGTCACGGGTGAAACTAAACATTTAGCTAATATGCTAATTCATCAGAGGTACCAAAATAAAAGCTCATTGCCATTTCGATTATATTTTTCAAGAAATTTCACAAATATTGCTGTAAATTGGGTCAAAGTAACATTAAAAAAAATTCACATTTTTTTTTTAAACGTGGTTTTGTTGCTAAATGTTGTGATTTTGCTGTTTACTTTAGCATGCGCTACTTACATAATGGCCCTGCATTTGGCTGATAATAATTCTTCACTTGAAGTTAAATGAAATTTTCTTTCAGCATCCTAAACTTCTCCTAACTTTGTGAACTAAGACTCCTGCTACTTTTTGTATTTTTTGTATCAAGTGCACTGGAAAGTCACACAGTAAGAGTGATGAAAAAAAAAAAAAAGAATGCTTCAAGCTATTTCTTCAACACTTTTAATTTAATGAATTCCTCGATTCCTCCCTCTGTCTCTGCTTGGCACGGATTCTTTTGTCCATTGTCTCATTGGGAATTAAAAGAGGGAAGAAAGTGAGTGAGCCAAAATCTCTTGTATATTTGGTTAAGGGAGCAAGAAAGCAAAAGACCAGTGTTTGCAGTTGCATACCAGAGAAAAGCCCAGCCAGACAGAGACAGGGTGGTAGGGTGATACACAGGGTCACATATGATTTTAATAGATTCCCACACTCACAATGCTGTTGATTTTTCAAAGGAAGGTATGAAAAGTGCCACAATGTTGGACAGGTTCTGCTTTAAACTCCCCTTCCGCTCCAGCAGCTTTAATATCACACTGGGTTAAAGTGTCAGGAGGTCATAAAAAGGCACAGAAAGCCTCAGTGTGTTTTTAGAGAAAAGCCCCTGAATGTTCAACCTGAAAAAGAAAAAAAAAAAAAAAACCACTCTGGATGTTAGCAGAAAGAAACTGATCAGTTCAGGTTCATGCGTATCTCATCTGCACTCCATGCCTGCGGCGTAACAAAAACATTGTGGAGCCAGACTATTTAGTTCACGTGCTTGACATGGTTTAACTCAGTCATCGACTCATTGTGCTGCTGTCTCTCTCTTCAGCTCCTGGCTGAGGATTGGCCGTTTGGAGTGACTTTGTGCAAGATGGTGCCATTTGTCCAGAAATCATCAGTGGGGATCACAGTGTTAAGTCTGTGTGCTTTAAGTATTGACAGGTAAACTGTCAGGACACACTTACACCTCCTTAACTCCTAGTATTCTTAGATATTTCATCCTGAAACAATGTACAGAGAAGAACATACAGTATTGCATTCATCTAAAAACACATATTAATTATTCATAAAATGGTGGGTTATCATTTTTATTTATTTATTTATTTTTTTAATTTGGGTCTTTAGTGCCAAGCATAAATGTTTGTAGGGTAAAGGTTTGGGTTAAGTGACTATTACCTTGTCAACTACAATTAATTATCTATTGATATTTTTAAATAGGGTAATATACAAATGATAAAATGTTTTATTATATGTTAAATTGAATTCATTAATATCTGTTAAGCTTTTATTAACCCCAACCACCTTCAAACCACAATCCAATAGAGATAGGCAGGCATAGTAAAAACTAAGTTTTCCCTTTTTTCGCCCAAATATTTTTCTCCCAATATCTTGATAAATCAGAGAAATAACCAACGTGGGTTCATTTTCAGATGCCTTATCACACCATGGTGTGCGTAGGTTGTCCGCATGTTTTAAATTTAGCAATACTCAGTTGCTTTCTTTGAACTATGGCGATATGACCACTGACTCATTGCCTCTGTTGACTATGTCAATGGTATATGGGATAAACAATAAAGTGCGTTCACTGTTCTATGATGATCATCTTTGCAGTTTAACTGAGATCTAATTAGTTATCAGTTAAGGGGTAAGATCAACAAATTCAACTTTACTAAGTGAGCCTTTGTCAGACAAAGAACTGCAACACAAAGTGCTTTAAAGCTGCTTTCCTCAATAACTTTGTTGTTAGATAAAATCATAGTGTAATGCCTCCAATAACCAACAACATTTACTCCAAAAATAAAGGAACAAGGTTGAAATCGTTGCATCGTAAACACTCAGTTTATTCACATTTTTCTGCATTGCATTGTGGGATGTGGAGTCCCGTAAACAGATGCATAAATTTTTCCATTTGTAATATTTTTGTAAATATCTATCATATTTGTGTATAATTGATATATTTGTATTATTAATATTATTAATCTTTATTTTTACTACTGTAATGTGTATGTATCTGATCCTTATATGAAATCAGTTTTTTTTTTGTTTTGTTTTTACTTCATTCCTGGTATTCCGCGTGATATCAGAATGAAGTAAAAACTATTCTATGAAGATAAAAACAAACTTTCAAGTGTCAACTTTTCTCTCTTCTTTTTGGAATGAACGATGTTTAATCCATTGATCTATGAAGCATACAGTACGCTATGATTTTATCAAATGAAAAAGTATAGGGGGTAGCAGCTGTAAATTGTATTGGTATGTTGGTTGGACACGAGACACCATATAAGGAAGAACTATCAATTACTTTACAAAGAACACCAGAGCCAAAAAACTGCAATATAGCATAATGTGAAAGAAAAATTCCTCTGAGAATATTATAGTATAGCATTATAGTGTTAGTACAGTAATTAAAAACCTAAAAAGGGATACAAAAAAAAAAAAAAACATAGCAAGGAACTACATAAATATGTTCACACCAGGGTTTAAAACTTTTCTTTTTTTAATCTGTATTTAGTTACTGTTGACCTGTGTATTGAATCTCTCAGGTATCGAGCCGTGGCTTCTTGGAGTCGCATCAAAGGCATCGGAGTCCCAAAATGGATGGCTATTGAAATCGCACTGATCTGGATTGTATCCATCGTCCTGGCAGTGCCAGAGGCTATAGCCTTTGACATGATCACCATGGACTACAAAGGCGAACACTTAAGGATCTGTTTGCTGCATCCAATGCAGAAAAGTGACTTCATGAGGGTAAGCTGCAACACTTCCATGTTCAGAACTCAGTGTCAGTTTAAGGAAAGACACTCAGAAGAAAGACGTGCAGCTTGAGGAAACAAAAAAAAAAAATGTATGCACGGTGGGTACACTAGTCATACTCAACCACCCCATGATGCATTGCAAGCAGAACCTAAAATCATCCTGGGAGCGGCTTCAAATAAGTTAAAAGTAAAAAAAAAAAAAAAAAAAGCATCTCTACCTTTCTTCCATTTGTTTTTAACTGTTTTGTAAATAGGGCTTTTGTTTTGAAGTAAACCGGAAGTTTTGTCGGTAGCACAATGGCGGGTCTCCAAAAATATCCTAAATGTCGGCTTGAAATGTGTTTCAGTGAGTTTTATGGATCAAATGACCACATGTTGATATTCTACTTGGTCACTTTCTCTCTGAAAATGTTTTCCGAACTTTCAAAGGTGACAATCAACGGAGATATTTAGCCTCAGTGTGCTTTCAGTTTCTGTCGTAGGTTTTAAATACATCTTGGGAAACTTGGAAGTACACTTCAGTGGAAATGGTCATCATCCTAACCATACTTATAGTATATAGTAGACAGGAAATACTCATTGAGTTTGTAGTACATACTGTAGTATGGAGTATGCCATTTCAAACACTGCTGCTCTCCATAAAAAAGTGGGAAATTAATGACAGATGACAGGCAGATGACACACTTTTGGAATGACGAGGAAACCAATTTTATGTTGTTACAGCTAAATAATCTGAACGTCTTAAAATACACAAACTGGATCTTTATCCATTGTTATAAATACTACTGTACGTCCATATACGCATTGTTTTGTAATGGATACAGCCAGTGTTGTGCTAGTTACTGAAAAAAAGTAACTCGTTACCGTTTCTAGTTACTTCATTAACAAAGTAACTCAGTGACTATTTTGATTACTTACACCAAAAAGTAATGCGTTACTGGAAAAAGTAGCTGTTGAGTTACTTATAATTAAAGAATGTATTATTTATTTTCTGTCATTTGTGTCCATACAGCTTCATATCAGTGCTGTAATAATATAATAATCCACTGTTGATCAACTGCTATAAAACAACCATAAATGATGTGCATATAAAGCACAAAACAGCTGCTCCAAAATTAAAACAGTAAATTTTCAGCCTTAGCACAGTAATGTAAAGTAAGCTGTGCATATTCCAGGTTCACATTCTGCTGTTGAAAATGCTTATAAAAATAAATGTGGAAAAACAAATTCACAGCATTTTTTCTACACAATGCTAAACATATCAGGCTAATGAGCTGCTGTTAGCAGTGACTCAGCAGTAGCGACAGGCTGCATATTTACAACAACATACCGTGCAATAGTTTGGCTGATCTGTCCCTGGATAACAGTCACAGTCCGTTAAAATCCAGTCGCAGCGTTAGCTTAGCTTCACTGATGCAACTTTTGGAGACAAAAATAATGCGCGTATATACACTCTGAGAAGCTCGTCCTGCTCTCGCATTGACTCGCCATGATTGGCGCACATGATGTAAATAGAAACATGCTGACAATGCTTCTTCTTCTTCTACTGTTTTACCGTGTTTGGCACGGCATCCCGCAAAAATATGTAGCGGCACTGTAAACAGGAAGTACACTGCAGCTAGCAAAGTAACAGACAAACGCACCATATTGTAATGGTAATGGCGTTATTTCTTTAGAAATATATTGCGTTACAGTACTAGTTACTGTCAAAAGTGACGTTGTTACAAGTAACGCGTTACCGCCCAACACAGCGCCACCTAGCAGCGTGGAGTCAGACAGATTTGGTCAGAAGTTGAGTTATTTTTCTCCTGCGTGGATAATCAGACCAGACGAAAGGTCTTTGATCCACTCGTGAGCAATAGCTCGTATCTGTGAGCTTGTAAACACACTCGCTGTGTTGACACAGCTGTGTATTGCCTAAATGAGCATTTACACACACAGAGGCGCAGATGAGATTGAGACTATATGGGAGCGCCAAAAGTATCATGTTATGCTGTGATAACTTCCTGATCAGTGCCAAGTGAGACCAACTTGACAGAAACTGGACATGTATTAGAAAGATGGCACGTGTTACACGTACACCAATCTAGATTTCTTCCCCCAAATCACAAGTATGAGCAATTAAACTTCACTGCAATGTTTTATAAACTGAATTTAAAAGTATGCAAACAATTTTAAGTGCACCCACAGGTCCTGATTTGCAATCCAAGTCTGGCATGCAGAACCTTTAGCGTTACCTCTGGAACACAGATGTTTGTGCATAATCCAATTTTTCTCTGTTTTTCTGAAATCTCTGTTTAGTTTTACAAATCGGCAAAAGACTGGTGGCTGTTCAGTGTATATTTCTGCCTGCCGCTTGCCGTCACTGCTGTTTTCTACACCCTGATGACCTGTGAGATGTTGAGGAAGAAGAATGGTGTTCGGATTGCTCTGAGTGACCATCTCAAACAGGTTAAAGAAGCAACTGATTTGGACTTAATTACATCCAGTTGGACATTTTAAAGCAAAATAACAAATGTCTGGTTAAAGCTTATGACCAATTCTTGACTTTTGTGATGATGTGTGTCCAGAGGAGGGAAGTGGCAAAGACGGTGTTTTGCTTAGTTCTGGTCTTCGCTTTGTGTTGGTTACCTCTTCACCTCAGTCGTATCCTGAAGCTCACAATCTACGATGAAAAAGATCCCAACCGCTGCGAGCTGCTGAGGTAAGAAGATATGTCTTGAAATAATATCCCCGAAGCTGATAGAGACGTTCCATTCTTGTGTCTGCATTAGTTTCTTTTTAGTGTTGGACTACATCGGCATCAACATGGCGTCCGTCAACTCCTGCATTAACCCAATCGCCCTCTATATGGTCAGCAAGCGCTTTAAGAACTGTTTCAGGGTAAGATTCAACTCTCTAAAAGTCTTTAAAAATAAGCTCAATAATATCAACATCTCATGTCAGAGGATGGAATGTAACCACCACCAAAAAAAAATAACTCTCTCCAAACAAGCTCTTCTCATACTGGGTTCATTTATACATAATGTATTTCTATTGATGCCCCAAATCTACAGTTAAATGGGGGATGGGCACCTAACCAAACACCCGCTCTGATACTAGAAGATTAATATGTTGCCTGCAGGTCACAGCTGCAAAATATTTACCCTTTTTTTTTTTTAAATACCCTTTTGAAAGCAGTGAAACTCTGTTGCAATAAAGTGTAAAAATCACAGAATGCTACTGTCTGTATGAGGGAAGGTATAGGGTTAAGATAGAGATGATGGATCTGACCAAGGCATAGAGACTTGTAGGCAGCATTGAGAATAAAACATACTGATTACTAAGAAAAATGACTGAATAAAAAAAACTCAACCAATTATCACCACAATTATCATTATTAATACTTTTTTTATCCATTACACTGCAGTTTTATGCTACAAATTATCTGTCATTAGCATGAATAAGGTGTCATGAAGGCCGTCATTAAGTGTTGTTTGATGACACTTTTGGAGCTATGTTGGTATTTATTGGGTAATGTGGAGGGATCTAGTGGGGTTAGGTAGGGATAGAAATCTTACGTGCACAGGGAGTCCTTCTTTCTCCCTATAAGAGTAAGTTAAAATTATTTTAAAAAATAATACAAGAAAAAAAAAAAAAAAAAAAAAACTCAATAAAACAGGTCCAGGACTCAATAAAAGAGGAAAAGGTCTGCAGCTACCTGTGAGATTGAAAACCAGATTATCGCCCCACCCAATTTACAAATTCAATTAAAAAAATGAATAGTTAAAGCTGCAGTATGTAGATTCCTCCCTTTGCTCAAAAACAAAAGAAAAAACAAAGCAGGATGTTATGACAAAACACATCCACTATTTGTCAAATTTGAACTTTTGTTTATTACAAAGTAACACAGATGGTGTTAAAAGCAAATATAAATGCTCTTTCAGAAGACGTTCAAAAATACTTAGCTTTTGGGCTGTATTTGGTCATCTGTAGTGATGTCTGTTATGGGGGTTAATTTGTGGAATAATGATGATAAAGAAATAAAAATGAGTGACTATTTAATTTCAAAAAGAAAATGTCACAATATATTTTAGAGTTATGTGAAACAGTAGAAATATGTTTGTGTTCTCTGTTAAATGTTGTATATCAAAGAAAGTACATTTGTATATATGTATTTGCATTATTTGAAAAAAGACAACTCAAATGTACTTGTTGAATGCTTGCCTTTCTTTTGTGTGAATTATTGAAAAAGGTTACTTGAATGTTATGATTTATGTTGGGCATATAAGCAATTTGCTTCTGCCTCTTTCAGTCTTGTTAGATATTTTTAAATTGGGATTTATGTTTGAATATGTTTCTGTTAGATTGAAACAAACAAATAAACTGAAAAACTGAACTGAGAGTTTTTTAATTTGTGGAATGAGAATGAAGCCGCTTAGGGTTGTGTCAAAGAAATGTATTAAACCGAATCAAAAATAATTAACGTATAATGAACAAAAGCGCTTCCTTTATATATTTTTGTTTAAGGCCCACTGTGTAACATTTGGCCACTAGGGGCGCTAGACCTGTAACTTTCACTTCAAGCGCCCCTAGAGGCCACAAGCGCTGCAGCACTGTCGCAAAAATCAACAAACAGTCAGTCGGGCCAGCCTCCCTTGTCTTTTGATTGTGTATGCAGACACTAGTTGACCTGTAACTTTACGGATCATGTTTAACTGAACTATCACGGCGAATAGTGCACCATTAACCCAACACGAAACTACCATATTGTGTTCTTTTGGCTGTAAGCTGAGGCTAATTTCAGCTGCCCACAGCAATGACGCCGGGTTGGGAAATGCCCGTATATTGTGACATCATGTGGGAACTATGTATATCCAAGCCTGTGGTCACGTGACCACAGTAAAGTGAAACGTTCTCCAGGCATTCTCCAGGTCACCTGACCTGGAGAATGACGGTCTGTCTCGTCCAAACTTACATAGTCGGTATTTCAAGAGGGAAGCCCCACTCGGAGCATTCATACTGTCAAGCGCTGTATATTGGCCTGAGTAATCATTTAAAATAACTCAATAACTGTTTAGGTCAAAAAGTCTACGGTGTGCATTTACGTACTGACATTAAATTTGAAAAAAAAAAAAAAACTGCCTGTTAATATGTTTGTTGTCTCAGGACTTTCCTCTGTTAGCTCAAACTAATCAACGACCTTCTTTTCCAGTCATGTCTGTGCTGCTGGTGCCTACCAGCAGAGATGCTAATGGTGAAAAGCAGTCCTGCATGAAGCTCAAAGTCACGGACCGAGCCTCCGATCAAAGCCAGTCCCGCCTCACCAACAAGTCGACGACAGCCTGTGGAGAGGCCTGAAAGTGAGCAGAGCGGAGATGATAGACTGAAACAGATAACGTTTGAAGGGAGGATGGGGATGAGTGTCTTGAGTGGGCTGAAGGTCTTGTTTCCTTGGACTCATGACGTGCTGTCTGAATTTAACCTTTATTTCTTTCAAAGGAGGAACAGCTTCTTAAAACATTTAGGATAAGACGTGTAAAGACCCACCAAGACCAACAAATCTGGAGCGTCAAACACGGTGAAGTAGTGCAGCATTGTGCAAATGATGGGCTCATTCCCTGGTTGTGGAGCATGCTTCCTCAATCGTGACTTTGACTTTGTCGCTGTGAATCCTAAAGTTCAGCATTTATTTACAGAGAGTCAAATATTAAGTGTTGTGTTTTGTAACCGCATGTTGTTAAGGAACTTTAATGCTTTTAGAAGTATGTTTTTGTGAGTATGTTTTGTGTGCATTTGAATGCATCTGCATACTCACACCTAAATACGTTCATTTGCCTTTGTTTCATTTATTGGTAATACTTAACTTGAAGTTTTATACATAAAGGCTGACATTACTCTGTCGTTATCTGTCATTAGCATGAATAAGGTGTCATTGAGGCTGTCATTAGGTGTCATTAGCTATATTGTAACACATTTGGAGCTATGTTGGCATTTTTTGGGTTAGATAGAGGTTAGGGTAACGAAGGGTTAGGGTTAGGGCAGACATAGACAACTGGGTGCCAGGGGGCCACATGCAGCCCTCATTGTAGTTTTGTGCGGCCCCCAAAACAAAATTGTAATTCATGAAGTTGGAAGTTATACAAAGTAAAACCTAATACACAAAACTCCAGGAACACAGAAAGCGACAACAAAATGTACAAAATGTTAAGAAGAGTACAAAAAGCAACAACAAAAACACATAAAGATGAAAAAACACACAAAATGACAACAAAGACACACTTAACAACCACTTAAACACACAACATGACAACAAAACAACAACATATACAAAACGACTTCAAAGACGCACCAAAAAGACAGCAACAATTTGCCATATTGTACAAAATGAACGTAAAAACATGCTAAATGTGTGTTTTCAAGCGTGTATTAATGCTCAGATTGGTCATTCTTAACGCTGATATGAATGTTGATAATGTGGCCCTTGGATCAGACAATCACATTTTCGTGGCCCCTGCTGTGATAAAAGTTGCCCATCTCTGGGTCCGGGTAGCAAACAACACTTAATGACAGCCTTCATGACACCTTGTTCATGCTAATGACAGATAATGACAACGTAATGTCAGCCTTTATGTATAAAACTTCAAGTAAAGTGTAAAACCTTTTCGCTATTGAACTACTGATGCTTTGTGATTTCAGCTGAATGGCTGTCAGCTGCTGTGTGAGAGCTGCCATTGTATTTTACTGTTTCAAAAAAAAAAAATGATGTATTTCATCTTTTGCATAAAATATATTGTTTATATACATTTTGTCATTAGTCAGCACTTTGTGACTCAAGCTAGTTGGGTCTGTGATCCAGTATGCAAACACAGTAAATCCAATAACCAGTTTAAATCTATTAAACATGGACAAAAGGCACATGAAATGAAAAACAAAGTGTTTACACATGATAGAATTATAGTGAATTAGAAAATGGTGAGAAAACATTAACTGAATCAGTAGAATTCAATTCAATTCAACTTTATTTATATAGCGCACATTACAACAAGCTTTTGTTTCTTACAGATTATACTGATTTATGGAGGGATTGTGTACAATGAGATTATAATAGATTTCAGTCAGTGGATCAGTCCCATAGTGAATAAATCACTTTTGCTTTGTTAATGCTATTTTCACTGCCGATTGTAGCAAATAAAGAGTGTTTTGCAACGTCATAGTGTAGTAATTTAGGCGACTTGGAATTTTAAAATTCTTATATTTCATTTTATTACTCATAAGGACATGTTTATTAAAAAAAAATGAAGATAATGTTAATCAACAACAATAAACATGTATTTTTCCGTTTCAATTTACTGATTCATTGGCATAGTTCATTTTTGATATTTAATTAGGATTTTCTGGCAATTTGAATATGATACAAATATTGAATGTTCTATGAAACGTTTTCCCATTTGTTAATCTGAGGTGTGACGAGAAGAAAGGATATTGTACAAGAAAAATAACAGAATGAAATAGTGACTCGAAAATGTAGTTTTTGTTTCATAAAATCAAGGATTTAAATTGTAAAATGCAAACCACTTTTGAGAGTATTTGTCAGTGTGTGCGCGGGTGTGTGTGGGTGTGTTTTGCTCGAGTGGGCTTGATTTAAGTGTGACAGCAGGCTGCATCATGTGATAGTCAACGGCGACATAGAAGATCACTGTAAGCCTTGTGTTTCTCTCTCCAATCCAAACACTCGCACTAACTCAACCTGGGAACTCTGCTTCTGGCTAAACCAGTGTCACGCATGTCGCATTAACTGTCAAAGGAGCCTCTCTGTCCTGTGATCTTTCAACAGGCCTCATTTCATCTCTTATGTTCTTCCATCACATTGCTTTTATTTTTCTGTATATATTTTTGACCGCATTTTTTACATCTTTCTCTACGTTCCTGCCAAAGTCCTTCTAACCTCTAACAATTATAACTGTGTGTGGTTAAAATACACTTGTGCTTTAACCTTTTTGTTAAATGTTTTGTACAAAACAATCTTTTCGTGGCCATTAGTGCTGTGCCACCAAGTAGTCTCCATTTACATTTTTGGAACAAAAATAATTAGTAACAAGTATAACGCACCACTACAAACCTTTAAAACAATAGTTGAGCTGTTTATTCACCTGTGCATGAATCATTGATGTAATTTAGCGCAGGAGGCTGTAGATTGTAGCGATTCAGGTAGCAGGCTACCAAGCTAATGCTAACATTTACAGTATTAACCAGGGGATTATGACTTTTTTGATGATTATATTTCTTCTTCTTCTTCCTGTTGTTGTTAATGGAGGAAAGTTGTGTTTGTATTGAACTTGGGAGTCTTTGTACAGTTTTTTTCTCATGTGTTTTTATTTACTACGTATTTCCCTATATCAGGTTATTTACACTCCTGTCAGTATTTCCTTTATATTTCATTTGGATGTTTATTTCCATCTCCTTGATGTCCTTCCTTCCACTACTTAAAGCTGATATCCAGAGTTTCTGAGAAATCTATGTTTATGTATGATTCTTTTGAAATGCGAAAAAAAACAAAAACCTAACTAGTCTTTTACTATGGTCTACTGCCAGTGGTTATTCATATACATTAATGTATATCTATAGACACCTATACAAATAGAAACAATCGCCGAGTGAACCCATCCAATAGGCTTTAACTTCCTGTTTTTGAGTCTGTCAGTCAAAGTGAATGCTGCACTGTGCACGGAAACAAGGCCGCGGATCTTAACAGCAAACAGGTAAATATGATTTTGGCTCTTACCTGACCCAGAGACCCATATCAATGCGACCCCATGAGACCTTGTTATGTTCCGCAATGCGCGTGCAGAGAAGTAGAGGCGTGGCTTCTGGTAGAATGGCAGAGGCAGTGGGAGGAAGTGAGGCTATTAAGCGCAGGACATTGAGACGTCCTCTTAGAAACTCCGAATATCAGCTTTAAGGAGGTGTGATTGGCCAATATGCATTTCTTAGGACTCAATGGTTCCCAAACTGGGGGGGTGACGTTGAGTGTGAAAAATGTTTTATTACCAGATTTTTTTTAACTTTATTTTCATGAGTCTCAAAGAAGAATAGTCACATATTTTACCTTACATTTTTTCCACCCATTTTTTTTTAAATTTCGTAGCAATGGGGAAAACTTGGAGAGCCATTGTTTTAGGTCACAAGTGAAACTATTCCATCCCTGGCTTCAGTTCTGCTTGCTTTTCATTTGGTCTGTTGTTAGGATCATATACAGCACTGTTTCCCAACCTTTTCTGTCATGTGTAATTCTCAAGACTCTCTTCAAATAAAAAGTACCAGCTACTTGTTTTATTTACAAGTTGGTTACATGTTTACCTCTGAAGTCTATTCTGCAGCTAGAGCCACAGTAGCTTACACATCAACTATACAGTTTATTCTCATTTAGAGCATTTAGAGTTGAGGCCTGCTTTCCTCTCTGACACTCTACGACTAAATATCTAGTAAAACAAAGTGCTTAACTTTTTCCTCGTGTGAATTCATACATATTTTATATGTGGGAATATATTCACTTAAATAGTTGATAACCTTCAATATATTACAAAGCATTTTGTAGAAAAATGAAGCGATGTTGATGCCGTTTTAAAGTCAGATGGAAAAACTGTCTTGTGGACACGTCTGAAATAGGATATGAAATTACTCATATTTAAAAATAAATGTGTCAATGTTTCCGAGCACCCCTTGCAACCTGATGAAGTACCCTTTGAGGTACATGTACCCCTAGTTTGGAACTACTCAACTACAGCACAGCATTTTGTTTTTGGGTTGTTTTTTTGCACCTTGATGTTAGTGTTAGTTTTTTTTGTTTGTTTTTGTGAGTATTTAGTCAATCATTAGGTTTACTTTCATGCTAATGAACTATTTGGTGTTGATCTGATTGTGGGCAGGTGGCACTTTACATATACCCAACCCAGTTTAACTAAGATTCAAAAGGTCAAAGATGTGAGCCAAGGAAACATGTTGACTGTTCTACCAGATGCCAGATGCTGTTTTGATTAAAATCACCAACTAAACACAAAACAGCAGAACAAAAACACAGTATGGACACATTGATTAACTTGTTCTTTAAGGTTGCCAATAAGTTCATTTTTATGTTGTCCACTGATGATAAGTTTCTGGACTGAAGCAGAAATATTCTTCTCAGGGCACAAAAAAAAACACACATGCACATGGTTTCACATACACAAGCAGCGGTACGTTGCCAAGAATGTTCAAAAGAGAATGTGCACAAACACATCTGCACATACCAGCACAAACAATTTCTCTTTTCCACACAAATTGCGCATGTAATGATCATTTTAAACTTGTATAACAAAGGTTTAAAAATGAGCTGGATGCACGGAACAGCAGTGCATACTTTTCAGCCACTCAAATATAGTTTTGCATCTTTTATCTGCTTCCTGCTACTCTGACTGCTGTCTCTGACAGTGCTTCAAGTGTCAGAAAAACAGTTTTTTGCACATTACTTGCTGGTTTTTTTTTTTGTTTTGATTGAAAGTATTTTTCGAAGATAAATGGCACAAAAAACTGATTTCAGTCTGCCCTAACTCCTGCTAACATTCAGGAAGAACAAAGAAAATGTGCTTTTATTATAAATGCAGCACAGTAAGTGTGTGTGCGTGCATGCATGCATGTGAGTGTGTGTGTGTGTGTGTGTGTATAAAGCCATGGAAAGCACATCAAGGGAAAAATGTTGAACAAAGCACCAACTAAAAGGCTCTTCTGCTGCATACCAATGAAAACACAAAAAAAAAAAAAACAACCACGCACACAAAAGAAGGACGTGTTAACTGAGTGAGCAGTGGTGTGTATGTGACTTACACCTCATTCCTACATCCAACTATTAGCCACCATCCATAACTCCTTGCAACAATTCAATTAACTTTGTATCTTAAAACAACTTTTATTGCACCTATTTGTCTTGTTTAGGAGTGAGTTTGGACCCACACGGTTAGAGCTTTAGAGGCAGAGGTGTTATCCTCTGCATCCTTTTTTTCTCTCCATCTAAATTAACCCTCCTGTCAATTTGACCCCATTCAATGTTTATCATTCAAAACAAATGGTTGACTTTTTTTTTTGTTGCTTAATATTTCATGACTTTTTCCTAATTTGATGGCTACAATTGATTAAGCATTAAAAAAAAATTAAATGAGCTGAACACATTGCACACATTGGTGTTCCTCTGTGGGTCTGTTTTAGCTGTTTAAAACAGCTCTTTGTCTAAATAATTCCTCATTGTGCTCTGTGTGTAATGCAAACCCCCCCTCTCTCTCTCTCTCTCTCTCTCTCTCTCTCTCTCTCTCTAATATTGTCTAGGAAAAGGTTGGCTGCCAATGAGTTTTTGGAACAGCTCTTTCACAGTAAAGGTCACATAGAGGAGAATTTATGACTGGATTTTATAGTGAATAACCCCAAATATGTAACAAAAAAAGAGATAAAAATAAGTAAATACATATGTTTAAAAGAGGAAAGGGGGTCACAACATCAATCAAAATGGTTAATTCTCTGAGAGTCGTGAATGTGCACCCAAAATTAGAAAAGATTTGGATGAAAAATTTTCAAGATACACTAACTCAAAGCTGAAAGTTTGACGTGTTGGTGGCACTGCAGGAAAGGTAATTTCATCACCACAACCAATTATTGTCATCATTAATGCTGTCAGTAAATTTTAGAAGATTTGGATGAAAACTATTCAAAATAGATTAATTCTAATTTAAAGGTTTGGCCTGATGGTGGCACTAGAGAACAGGTCAAGGTTTGATTATCAAGGGGTCATTTTTATATTCAACAAATAATAATAAAGTGTCTGACACAAAAACAATTTTCTGGAGGCAAATATATCTGGGCTCAAACTGACCCCCAAGGGTAAAATGTGTTAGTAATATTTGAAGATAATAGGAAGGTTAATGTGCTGCTTTTTGTCACACATGGACCCCTCATGAAGAGGATAAATGAATGAAAAAGCTAAAGTCATCACTCACTTAGATGTTTAAGTCACGAACTAGAGAACATTCACAAACAGGCACAGGCTCGAGCACACATACGGACAAAAAGAAGCAATTCAGCAGCAGAAGGTGAGCAGACGAGGCCAGCGAAAGGAATTAATCAGACTGACACTTCACAGATTCCTTTTTTTTTTTTTTTACATCCTCTATTCAACCTCGTGTGACTTTCAAAATCTTTTTTCCACAGCCCCTCATTGTTAATCACTACTTCTAAAACAGGATGATAAAAAAAAAGATTTAAAACAACATCTTTAGACTAATGTATGTGCCACAGATGCACATGTGTTGTGCAGACTAGACAGAACTGAGGTCATTTCCAAACTGAAGTAAGACATGCCAATGAACAGAAAGTAACACAAGATGTGATACAGACACTTAAAAAAGAGGACCGATTTTAATCAACTTATTTTACTTGACTATTAGTCCTAATCCAAATGTGAACCAATCACCACCACAGTGTACACTGAAAATGGTGAGCCGACAAAACAAATCACAAGGTTCAAATTCCAAAGCTTTTGCTTTCAAAGATCAAAAGTCAGCTACTTATCATCTACGCCCTAGGTTCCCAAAGTGGGATACGCAAATTATCATAGGAAGTATGTGAATACAAATCAAAAACAGCGTGACAACACTGGAAATGTGGAAACTAGAATATAAATCTACCAGCGGTACACTTGTGAATAGCCGACCTTCTTAAAGTTGTAGCGAGTTGTATTTCACAGTTTCAGGGTGATGAATATGTTGTATTACTGGTATCAACAATTGTTTGGTAGATTCATTTTTGAAAAAAAAAGAGATTGGTTTCTCACTAAAAAAGCAAACAAGTGATTATTCGGAATAAGATGTTTTCTTGTGTGCTCACATGATTTTTTTTATTATATGTTATTTTTCAACAGAATAGGTAAAAAATCAGGGACAACTTTCAGTTCAGTGTGAAAGAATACATTTAAAAAGTAAAGCCTTTATGACCAATCAAATGTCGAAATACAACTGCTTGGTTAAGCTTATTGCATTTTTTTTCATTTTTTAAATGGGGAGACATTTTATCTACCACAGTTATGTAGGGACAAAGCATTACAGTTACTATTTAACCCAAGATAACACTAATGCAAACAAAGCATTTTTTTTTTTTTGTACTGTGGAATTTTACCAGAAAAAGCTCTGGGAGACCCCAATAGTGAAAAGGATACATTGTTTTTGTCTACAAATGTAATATAATTCAGTCTTTAATCCTCCTTTATCCTCAAATATTGCTAACCCGCCCCTTGTCCTAAGTTACAATTATTAGCTCCTCCCCTTTTGTTACGGTACAGTTATGAGCTCCTCCCCTTTAGTTACATTACAATTATTAGCTCTGCCCTGTTTGTTAGATTACAATTGTTAGCTCCTCCTATTTTGTTAGGTTGCAGTTATTAGCTCCTCTTATTTTGTTACATTACAGTTCTTAGCTCCGCCCCTTTTGTTAGATTACATTAATTAGCTCCCCCCCTTTTGTTACTTTACACCTGTTGTCACGTTACAATTAATAGCTCCGCCCCTTTTGTCACGTTACAATCATTATCTCGTCCCCTTTTGTTACGTTACAGTTTTTTAGCTCCGCCTTTTGTGTTACGTTACAATTAATAGTTCCTCACTTTTTGTTACATTACAATTACTAGCTCCTGCCTTTTGTTAATTTACAGTTATTAGCTCCTCCCCTTTTGTTACGTTACAATTAATAGCCCCGCCCCCTTGTCATGTTACAGTTATTAGCTCCGCCCCTTTTGTTACATTTCAATTGTTAGCTCCGCCCTATGTGTTAAGCTACAGTTATTAGCGCCGCCCCTTTCATTGTATTACAGTAAATAGCTGCTCCCCTTTTGTTATGTTACAATTAATAGCTCAACCTCTTTTGTTACGGTACAATTGTCAGCTCCTCCCCTTTTGTCAAATTACATTTAATAGCACCACCCCCATCTGGTACGTTACAGTGGCCCACTAGCCCACCACAGCCGATTGTGTTACAGTAGCTGGTGGCTCAGACGTGTAAAGTCTATTATTCTATTATTAAAGGGATATTCAACCCAAATGACAAAGTCAGCTCAACAAAGGACTATTGTATGTAAACTTTACGAGTAGGAATTAGAGATGATTTAGAATCTGAGTATGCAATAAATGGTCTTTTAAAAGCACGTTTGACAAACTACAGTGTAGTGATGACACAAGGAAGTGTGTGATTCATGTATCTTCAACTGATTTTATGAGGTTAGTCCAAGAAACTGGATGACATGCAGCTATGCCCACATATAAAGGGATATTAACGTGTACTTAGGTTGATTTAAACATGTCTGACAAAAATCAGTAAACGTTTTATTCTTCACTTTTAGAGCTATCGTTTAAAGTTCATTCATGTGATGTGTTCATTGCTTTAAGGCTGTGCCTCAAGCCCTGTGTTTGGCAGCTCTGGACTTTCTCTTGTTTCTTAGCTGGAGGCCAGGGGTGTCAAACTCATTTTGGTTCAGAGGCCAAATGTCGTTTGATCTTTAGTAGGCCATAGATTTGAGAAAATAAGCAATTTCAACAATAAGTTAAAAATTAGCACTTTGCAATATAAATGATACATAAAGTATGATTTTCTCTTTTCTTTAATTGATTTTGTGACAAATTTTTATTTAATTTTGGGAAATGATGAGAAATAATTTCAGGAAAATTGAGTTCTTTGAACAATTTGAGATTCAGAATGACTGCAGTCATGTAATAAAAGCGTGGGAAAATTGTGATCCTTCAACTATTGTGGATTTTCATTAAATTAGTGTATCTAGAACGGCTGAGATATCTACAACTAAATTATTTGGTAATTTAAGAATTTATATTTTTTCTATCTTTTTTACTTTCTCCTGAGGGCCAAATTGGATCTTGTAAAGGGCCAGATTTGGCCCCTGGGCCTTGTGTTTGATACGTGTTGTAGGCCATTGGTAACAGCTTGACCAGTAATTTATCAGTGATTGTTGTGATCTTATTCAGGACGTAGGAATGCAGTCACCGTAAAGTGGGGGCTCATTGCATTGCCTCTTTGTAACTACACCCCCTCCACTCTGTCGTTCACACTGAACCATATTGCAGGGTTCAAATCCATCAGTCTTGGACTTAATAAAAACATTATGGGAGTAAACCTTATTTTAAAGCCAAACTAGCACATTCTTGAAGCTGCCGTTGTTGCAAAGTGGAGAAAAATGACTAAAACCCCCCAAAAGAATGAAGAGAAATTTGATTTAATGTCCCTAATCAGTTAAACTCCACCCATTTTAATATCCTCTCTTAGCATGGGACATATATCAGAATCCCATTCATGGATAGGCAAATTACATAATAAAAATGAAACACAAATTTTGAACGATTATCAAAGGTAGGATGCAGGTATGTATTTATATAGTGGGAGCTTAAGTAAAGTTATCAATTATGGCCAAATGAGTTTGTGTTTGAAGGTTGGATGTACAAAGAGGTGTACAAACTCTGTACTCTGTAGTGTTATAAAGGGCTATATTTGCGGGTGCAAAGTAAAATAGCGTGTGCTATTTCCCTGGTTTAATTCTCTGGGACATACGCATGATAAATGTGGTTTTTTTTTTTTGGTGCATTTTTCTGTAATGTATGTTTTTTGAAGGCATGTGTATTTTTGTATCTTTCTGTTTTGTTTTTGTGCATTTTTTGTATTTTTTTTTTTTTTTTTTTGCCATTGTAGTGTGATTCTGGAGTCATTTTGTGTATTTTTTGCATAAATATTTAGTTTTGTGTATTTTGAATCATTTTCAAATATTTTTTTTTTTTTAGTGTATTCATCTGTAATGTATTTTTGGAGTCATTTTGTGTGTTTTTGGAAACTTTTTGTATATTTTTGTGCATTTTTGTTGTCGTTTTGTGTACTTTTTTTTATTAGCTGTTTATTTTTTGTTTTACTTTACTCATTTCATATATTTTTATTATAAATACCTTATGTGTGGTGAGGGCGTGTGTGTGTGTGTGCGCGTGGGTCCATGCGTGCGTGTGAGACTCGCTACCTGTCGCTACCTCCATCTCCTCTGTGGGTTCTCTCACACACACACACACACACACGCAAGTGCATCAGCCGCGGGAGCAGCCGCACACATGCACATAATCCGTCACAGGTTGTTAATCATTGTTGAGACGTGTTGTGGACCCATCCGCTCACAAAAAAGGATATATTCCTCTAAATCATTGTTTACCTTCGAACCGAGTGGTCAAAGCATAGCTTCTATGCGTGGCAACACAGTTTTCCAGATGGAGTATTGAACAGGTTGAGTTCAATACCGACTCGAGTGAAACAGCGCGTTAGTGAGCATTTACACGGATAGTTATATGGTTTAAACAATAGGAACCTTGTTGGCAAAAGACTCACCAGTGGCTGACGGTTTCAAATGATCTATTCAGAGAGCTCCCGTTTTTGAGACGCTGACGATAGCATGGCACAGTGATGGAGATGGAGGAGGAAGTGGACCCGCGATTTAAAAGAAGTTTGGGATAATGGGAATAATTTTAAGTAACTATGAAATATTAACTTAAATAACTTTTAGCAGTACAAAAACGTTTTTAATCTTGACCTTCCTTTTAAACCCAAACAAACTGCAACACAGTGACATCATGAACCGGGGACCCGGAATAGGAAGTAGCGCACTCAATACCACACTTGCGGTATTTGGAAGTCATTGACAAAGTTTCAGGTCGAAAGACACTGCGCTGGGGAGATATTCGCTCCACAAACACACACACACACACACGTATGCAGACCTTTCTTGCATTATAGTATAGATATGAGACTGTCACTGTCATTGTCATTGTTACTTGGAAATAGTAATTCATTAATGATTAGTGATTACTCCTTTAGGGAATAATCCTGTTACCTTAATTTCTTATTTTCAAGGGTTAACTAGCTACTTTAATTACTTTACTTTATATAATTAAGTTCCTTTTAAAAAAATGTGATGCACAAAATATTCAACAGTAGACCTTTCAGCCTAATTCTATTGTTTTGGCATGTTCTACATTAAAAATGTAATTGAATGAATGCTTTATCAATTTTTTCTAACACTATGCACATTGCATCAAGTAAAAGTGAAATTAAATGCAACAGTGTCTGACTTGCAGAAAATTGTTGAACATTTTAACTTATTTCCTGCACATTCCACCAAATTTCAATTAAAAAAAACAACTCTTCCTTCATATTTCTGAATATCTCTGTGGTAACTTGACGCCGTTTTTTGGCCGGTATTTTTTGCGTTGGAATGAATCGGAGTCTACGATTGGCAACACGTTTTAGGTGGAATTCTTCGAAGTAGATACAAGTTTTCTTCCCACGCAGTGTGCACAGCAGACGCTAATGTTTTTGTCGCCTTTTACGGAGTCAAACTTTAAGTAATATCAGTACTTCCAAGAATTAAAAGCTGCTTGGACATTCTGTCTCTCGTGTTCCATTTTCGTGTGTGTTGTTTACCAATGATGTCGCGCCACTAACGTCTTTGGCCTGTGGCTACGGAGGCTGACTGGGTTATATATAACTGTAATCTAATTATTGTTTCTTCAATTATAATCCCTTACTTTACTCATTAATTGTGAAAAGCAATCACGTTACTGGCCATCACTGCTAGTAGGTAGTCTAAAAATGATGTTTCTTTCACAGTTTAGCAGTGGGCCATGTTCTCATTAAAAAGCTGTTATTTTTCTTGAGCTTGGCACAGGATGAATCTCTATACTACACTGGACTGTCAACATGTCTTTTCTCTTAAGATGAAAGAAATGAAATGGGGACAATCTGACTTGCATGTAGAACGTTGATGCAGGCTTTTACCACTAGGTAGCATCAGGACCTGAGACACGTGGTCACCTTTGACTGCCTCAGTCCATACTTTTCTATTGTACGATTTATTGTCATATCTCCATAGCATTGAGTGTCCACAGACACTCCACACACTGCACCTCTTGACAGACCGGCTGCTTGTCTGTCTGCTGTTTTACATTGCAAATACACCCGTGTTTACATTTGTGCCACACTGACAATGGTCACTATGGGTTACCTTGACTCACAACACAGGTAACCAATCAGGACACATGTAGAGTTGAAGGGAGGGAGCTTATACTGCTCTTAAAAAACAAGAAGTAAGAGCTAGGGACTTAAGAGAAGTTGGGGGGGGAAATGAACCCTATATCTACACTCATCATCACAGATTGTACTGCTACGGTTTATTAAGTGAGGAGGATTCTATCAACAACTCTTGCAGGTTCTGCTTTGGCCAAAAGGTGCTGAGAATATTCCTATTCTGGATCCTCTGAGCAGCTGTCACATCCGGTCACAACCTCTGAACCCAAGGTAAGTAAATTATCATTACTTACACCAAACCTGTTATAATACTTTGCATCGAAAGGCCTTTGGGTGACTGATGTGTCATTTATTAAAGTAAAGAGAAAGTGAAAGTAAAACGCATTCAAAAGAAAGGCTGTTTAACTCCGTCTGTGCAAAAATTGGTTTATTCAAAGAAACATGAAAATTCACTGAAAAGGCGACAAAGATAAAACTTACACACACACACACACACACACACACACACACACACACACACACACACACACACACACACAGGCGCCATATTTCTCAATGTTCATAGAACAAGGCCCCGTTACCCTGAGCAACAAGGGTCTTATCAGCAGCTCCTCTCATGCCATACTGTTATCAGCTTGGCCTGGTTTGCACACACACTCATACAAACACACACACACACACACACACACACAGAGTCAAACGGGGGAATGAATTTTATGGTGGGTTTATCAGCGTCCTCAGGGGCCTTGGCTGCCACTTCACAGACACAGATCCCAGTGCTGAGGCCACAGATACAAATAAATGTGATTCGTGTGCTTATGAACAAAAAGCTTTTGCTCTGGAGTCCTGTGCATAGGTAGTGTAGTGTGCCTTCATTAGGCTCATCTAGCTTTGCAGATTTAATGTAAAAGCCAGGGATGCTTTAAATTAGACTTGTGCCCCGGGGCCACATGCAGCCATTGGTCTAATTATGTGTGGCCCCTAAAACAAATACACAAAATGACAACAAAAAACACAAAAGGACTGAAAAAAATACTAATGAACAGATAAATAGCCAAATTGTCTCCAAAATTACCTAGAAAATGGCTACAAAAATACAGAGAATGGTTCTATAAATGCACAAAGTGACTACAAAAACCAAGAAGTAAAAACAAACAAATGACTCCAATGACCCAAAGTGACATACGACATACAAAATACTCAAAAAACATGCTAAAACACAAAAACGTACAAAAAACACACAAAACGAGACCAAAAACATGTAAAAAAAATTTAAATAAAAACGATGCAGAATCACACAAAAAACTCCAAAAACATTTAAAAGAAGACAACCTAAAGACCCAAAACCATTTGTTCTTTCCTGTGTTAATGATCAGATTTGCCATTATTCTAAATGCTGTACAGAAATGAAATGTCTAATTTAAAACATGCAAAGAAACTTTGACATTATTTCACGTATTAATAGATGTGTAGAAGCTAATTGCAGTACAAGCTGTATACTAGACAGAAGGAGAAGTGTGACAGTTTTCAACTGAAAGTAAACACAGCAGCAGAGTTTTGAGTTTAGTTTGATTTAAACAGCTACAAACATTCTAAAATAAATTACCCAACCTGAGAAATAAATTGTGTTACCATAAATGTAAGCAATTGTTAGCAGTGGTTTGGTGCAGTAACTAAGGAAGTGGTGCCACAAAGCTAAGCTGTGCTTCCTGTTTAATAAGTGACCAAAACGTAATGGGAACATCTCTCTGACATGAACAACGGCGATTCCTCAGATTCCTCACTATTTATTCTTTCTAAAAAGTAGTTCATTTGTATGGAAGCCCATTCCTGCCAGTGAAAAAACAACCTAAAAACTAAAATAATGATAATTGTGTTCTTTTTGCAATAGTATTACATTATTTTAAAAATATATATTGTGTTTTATTGCAATTTTTTGCAAAATGATGCAATAATGAATTTCCTTGTCATGTCCCCTGGCGGGCTCCGTAAAGTGAAACAAATCTAAGTCATAATTATGACTCAGAATCTCATTATTATGACTTAGCATCTCATAATTATGACTCAGAAGCTCATTATTATGACTTAGCATCTCATAATTATGACTGAGCATCTCATAATTATGACTTAGCATCTCATAATTCTGACTTAGGATCTCATAATTATGACTCAGAATCTCATTATTATGACTTAGCATCTCATAATTTTGACTTAGCATCTCATAATTATGACTTAGCATCTCATAATTCTGACGTAGGATCTCATAATTATGACTTAGCAACTTATAATTATGACTTAGGATCTCATAATTACGACTTAGCATCTTATAATTATGACTTAAGAGATGTATTGTTATTATTGTACTTTTTTTACATTTTTACTGGATGGATTAGGCTTATATATATATATATATATATATATATATATATATATATATATATATATATATATATTCCCTTTTTTAATAAACTTTAAAGTGTGTGGAAAGAAGAGTCGAGATGTTGAGGGAAAATAGGAAAGACAATTTTTAGTATTCTGAATGAGTGAATGAAGGGGAAATAAAAGTGGGAGTTTTGGGGGGAGGAAATGGAAAGATTTGTTCTGAATGTTCTGCATCATAGACATGTTGTGAAGAATGTTCAAACAGCTCTGCAACTGTGGACTCAGCGTACAAGACATAATGTTTCCAAGTTCAACGTCAGCAGTGTTGCGCCCCCCCCCCCCTTATACCATACAGCTCCATATCACACACACAGACCATGCACACACACACACATAGTGGTGCAGCAGCTTCCTTCCTGTTAGCCCACTTTAGCTTTAAGATAAGAGAGAGAGTGAGATATGAGCAAAAAAAAGTGAGACAGAAGGGGTTTATTATGTCTATACCTTTTGCTTCACATTTCTCATGGTTATAGTCTTTGTGTTGTTGAACACTGCGGTTAATCACAACCTCATTGGTTTTTTTCTGCATGTGTGGTATAACTGTTTGCTTTTTGTCTAACAACCCTCCAACGCCTGATCTTGTGCAAATTGTCTGTGTTTTCTGTTTCAGTGTTTCAGTAAAAACCACAGGGCAGTGCAGCAGCCCTCACTTCCTCAACGAGAAGAGCACGAGTTTCCTGCAGCTACTCTGGTCAATGCGCTCACATCACTTCTCTGGTATTTAGAGCTGGACTTCAACACCATCATAGCTGAGGTGAAACTCAAACGTCCACTGCTGCCTTGCCTCTGACTCGCCTGGAACACTTCAAACCCGTGATGCTGCGTTCACTCTGATAGACTTGATTGTATTTTTTTGGAACATTCAGTCATGCTGCAACAGCCAGAGCTCATCTTTGACTTTGCTAGTGATCATTTTAACACATCTCAGGTGAGTCGAGCAGACACAAACCTTTAGTGCAAATGTGTCTAACTCAAGGCCAAGGGGGCCAAATCCGGCCCTTTGGAGCATTCAATTCGACCAGTAGGAGAAAGCAAAAATGAAAGAGAAAAACATGAATCATTGAGTTCAACTCATTTTAGTTCAGGCGCCAAATACAGAGCAGTTTGAGCTTAAGTGGGCTGCAGATTTTAGGTGGAAAAAAAGCAAATTCAACATTATTGTGCCCTGGTTTGCACTTCCACGCATACATTTCCTTGATTTTTGGACCAATTTGTATTTCATTTTGTGGAATAATCTGAGGTAAATTGCAGGATTATTCTTTCAACAGTTTGAAATGATTACCCTGGTTTGCACTTCCATGTATATTTGTTAAAGTATATCAGTCCCTGCAGGATCGTCACTTCAGTTTTTTGATTTTGAGAATTTTAGGAAATTTTATCGAATAATTTGAGGAAAATTTGCCAAATTTTGAAAAAATTTAGAGTTCTTTCAACAATATAAGACTAAATATGGCCGCATATATTGAGGTTTTAATTATTTTTTGTATTTGGAGGGGTGAGATATCTACAACTGAATGAAAAAAAAGTTTCATGTTTTTTCTATTGTTTTTACTTTCTCCAGCGTGCTGTATTTGGCCCCTGGGCCTTGAGTTGGACACGTGGTGTAAATGAAACTCAACAATGTTTGCAAAACCTCACAGTTCTCCAAGTGCTTACATCGCACATTTGCTGTCATTTTTAATGTTAAACTGTTGAAAAAAATTCTAAATTCCTCGAAGATTCTTAAATTTTTCTCAAATTATCAGACAATATTTCCTTAATTAAATAGAAATTGGTCAACAAAATCTAGGAAATGTCAAATGAAGATCACTTGTTGCTTGGATATTGTCGGTTTCTTACATATTTTGTATTTAATGTATACGTAGACGTGTAAACTAGGGCACAATAATTCTTTTTTTACCCGCTTAAAAACGGTGGCCCACTTGAGATCAAACTGCTCCTTATTTGGCCCCTGAACTAAAATGAGTTTGACATCACTGGAGCTGTGAGTGCATGGGACTAACTGTAACCTGATCTGTTTTTGGTTGTCTTTTTTTGCAGCATTTGGTGGGTCACTCAAATTACCCAGCAGTGATTGTGGAGCAGGTTCCTCATCCCCACCTGCTCTCATACACAGGTCTAGCCTGTGATCCGGCGTACACTGCAAATGACCACCTGCAGCTGCTAAAAGGTCAACACACACTCCCACAGATAACATGCATTCAAGCTTTTCTGAAGCAAATCCTGCTATTTTTCTCACATGTGCACAGTCATTACAATTGTAAACTTCTGGATTTGGATTTATTCATTTATCTCAAGATTTAAAAAAAAAAAAAAACAATATAAAAAAATTGTTGCTCACTTAAAAAAGCCCCATTAATGTTTTACAGTATGGCTATAAAATTAAATATACACTTTCATTTAACTTTTAATGTATTTTGGAGGTGTAAGAGAGCATTCTGGACAACTTTAAAAAGCATGTGCATCTCAGTTTGTGTAGTATCCCTTTGGATCAGTCTTAATATTAAACTTAAAAGTTGTAAGAACATGAAGAAATTATTTTTTTTTCATAAACAAATCTTATTAGATCAGTACAAAGACTAGAATATTATGGGTAGGTGGACATGTGGGTGTTATGTAAGTTTTTGTTTAATTTTGTGTGTATTTATATATATTTACAATATACATGCAATTTCCCCTTCTCAAACATTGCTGGTGCTCTTTTTTTCTTTCTTTCTTTTTTAAGTGAGCAACAATTGCTTCATTATTATTATTTTTTTTTTAATGTTTGAGATAAATAAATGAATAAATCCAAATTAAATATAAAATCCCCTTTCAGTGTTCCTGCTTCCTATAAAATGTTGTTCCTGCAAACAAAAGCACTTAAAAAAGGATTAAGAGTTTAATGATATATTTATATATTTAAATATTGATAAAATCACCTGAAAATAGCTTCTCATTGTTTTTGCAACATTTACTGTCAACAAGGCTGTTTGGTGTCACAACTACATGTTTGCCCTCGTTCCTCACAGCAAGTCGACTGTGGATTCTACCGTTCTTTCTGGAAGGAATTTGCATGTTGCATCTCAGATTTCCTCCCACGTTAAAAGTAGCTAATCCTACGTATTGCAATTATTCACTGGAATCCCTGAATCTAATAACATGCATGTTGTTTGTGGGGGAGAAAAGATAAACCTGCACTTGTCTGGTAACTAGTCCCAAAATGAAGTTTGCGTTCTGCCTCAGGTAATGTTTATTGAGTTGAATTATATTGTAGTCATAAATATTTCAACAGGATGTTGGAGGGCGGGGTTGCATGGTTATATACTGTAGTACAGGGATGAGCAACTTTTATCACAGTGGTGGCCACAGTAATTGGGATCGTGTGTTCTAAGGGTCACATGGTCAACATTCATTGAATTTTCATCAATCTGAGCATTACTACAGGAAACAACAAAGGGTTTTGTTGTTGTTTTATGTATTGTAGTACATTATTATTTATACGTTATTTCCCATTTTGTGTGTGTTTTTTTCAAGTTCTTTTGTGTCTTTCTGTCCTCAGTTTGTGTATTTTCTTGTTGTTTTTGTGTACTTTTGTAGCCGTCTTGAGTGTTTTTGGTTATTTTAGTTGTATTTTGTGTATTTTTGGAGTCAAATTGTAAGTTTACGTTAGAGATCACACAAAATCAGTCCGAGGGCCGCATATGGCCCCCTGGGCCGCCACTTGCCCATGTCTGCTGTAGTACCTACATTTGAATAAACATGCATGCATATTAACTGTTGCTATCTTGAATGGCACACAAAGGATTGTGGGTTGATGACGCTCTTCGGTAACTCTGCCTTTAAAGGTGCAGTCTGCAACTGTTATAAAAGTTACTTTTTGTCATATTTGCTAAAGCTAACACTATGTAAGGACAGCTTTAGTAGTTTGTGTGACAAAAAAACAGACTCATTGAGCCCCCCTGCTTCTGGCAGATTGCCAGAATGCACCACCACCGAGCAAAAAGAACCAATTAGAGGCTGTAGCGCCGTCTTTTTTACAGTGTATAGTCTGGAGGGGCAGAAGATGCGGAATTAGTGACTTTTCTGCTTAAAAGGTAATTACTGCTGCTTGATTTACATTATGTTTGATTTGTAATTGTTACACTAGAACTCTGTCGTGCATGTGTTGTTCATGTGCGCGCAGCAGCCTCTGTGTGGCTGCTGTAAGTGACACTGTGTTGCTGCTGCTGCTGCTGAGGTGTGTGCACATTGAAAGAGAGAAGTGCTTCAGTAATATGCTTTTAACGGAGCATGTTATATGTTGCTGTCTGGCTAACGTTAGCTTGTTAGCTCCTCTGAGGGAGGGACTTTGGAAAGTTTGGAGGCAGGGCAAGAGAGCAGCAGGGAGAGAGGGAGGGGGAGAGAGGGATCTGAGAGTCGCGGACTGCACCTTTAACTTTTACTGCACAACCTTTGTGACTCAAAAGTTAACAAGAGTTGTCTGATAAAAATGAAACACAGTCGTACCTGTTTGACTCATACTGCCTGTTAGGAAGACCAGCGCTACCAGTGCTGTCCTAAAATCCCAGTTGAGACCCACAGCCTGAAAGCTCTTATAATGCTCAGTAATGCAAAATACATAAAAATTTGCCAAAGTCAAAAGCGACGCTTGCGTGAGTCTCTCTTATGACTCATGCAAAGTAAGTCTGTATCCAAAACATTATGAGTAAAACATTAAGACCACTTTGCAATGGAAATTATTCAAATGAAACCTAAGAGTCATAACTGAGCAAAAACAATCGACCTTGTCATCCATCACCACCATCGCTAACAACCACAACAGAGAACAACCTGATGTAACTACAATGCTTTGTGCACCATTCAAGATGGTCGCTCGTTGAAAAACAAAATATCTATAGCCTATAAGAGGCAGTGTTTTTAAACCTTGGGGTCGAATTGAATTGAAATGGGGTCACCTAAAATGTCTTTTAATTGATTAAAAAAAAAAAAAATACTGTTTTTAATCATTATTATTTTTTCAAACAACTGTATTCTACACTTTCACTTTCTCAAATTTAAATCTAGTTCAAATAAAATGTAAATAAATATATAGAAAAAAATTAAAATTATTGAAAATTATTTAAAAATATATATATCTGAGATGGTGCATCTTGTCACTTGAAAGTTGGCCCTTAAATAGAGTTGATTCCTAACCCTAGGGCAGATAGTTATATTTTACTCAACAAATATGTTTTTGTTGCGAAAGAATAGATTGTAAAATCAGATCATTTAAGAATAATTTAATTCAATAACTTAAAACAAACAGTGCACTGTTTTTTGTTACTGGTATCGTCGGTAAGTCGTTTTTGCTGCTGAATTTTTCAGTTAGAAAGGTATTGAGTTGAAATCAAATGTTCTATTCTTAATATTGTATAACTTTCGACAAGTCCTAAAAAAACAAAATGCTCACAAAAATTTGAACGATTGTAAAGTTTTACTCACAAATTAATTAGTTGAAATATTGTGGTTTTTGCTTGTATTATTTTGCATTGGATGTTAATATGTATGCTTTGATACGATACAGTTATTTCAAATTATCCTGATTATCGGTTGATTCCCATGGAAAAATGTTTGAATATTACCAAATTTCCTGTGGCTTATGGTCCCTTGGAATAATCACAAAATCAGGTTTTTATGCTTTTTCATTGTATAGGTCGTATAGTTCATGAATTTTATTTTATTTTATTTTTTTTTTTTTTACATATTTGAATTAATGTTGTCAGAAAAAAAAAATATGAATATTGGTTGAGGTCGAGGTGACATCATTCAAAGATATGACAGAAAACATTCATTCACATTTGTACATTATTTGTTTATCTGAATTGGATCTGATGGCCACTGTGGCACTGCCTCGTGCTACTGACACACCTGATGTAAACAATCCTTGATCTCAGGTGTCGGGGAGAGGCCCTCTGCCGCGCATGCGCACATTAGACCCCTTTGTAAAAGTTCAGGAAGTGCAACAAAACATTCCCACTACTGGTTCGGCTCGAGGAGAAGGACCGCTAGTTATCACATTTAGGATGTAGACGAGGTCTCAGCGGACTCCAGCACACATGCTATGGATGTTTCCTCACCACTGCTGGGAGTTAATAACAGTAAGTCGGTGAGAATGGCGAGGCTCGGGAACCGTAGCTATCCGCTGACACTGACAGCAGCACCGACACCGTTACGGACATTAGACTCAGCATTTTCTCAGTTGTTTGTGTCTGTAGCTTCACCGTCGGGCTGTGTGTAGCCGTCTGTTGTACACCATGTCTGCTGTGTTCTACAAACAGCTGTTAGTTGGTCTGCAGATGTTTGTGTGCGTGACTCCCAGCATCATCTCTAATGTGTGGCCTTCGTAATGATGAGCTTGTGCTATGATAATGCGTGCGTCACTAGATAAATAAAAGTAGTAAATAAAAAGATAAATACATCTTTTGATCTTATAAAACGTGTCTGCAGAAAGTTTTTGTTTTCTACAGACAGCACATGAATATTTAGGTCATTTATTATTTATTTATTTATTTTATTTTTTTTTAAGAATTCAATCAACCAATGTATTTTTCAAAAATAGCTGTTTAAAAACACATGTATCTTTTTTTTACGTAAATTTATATATTTTTATGTGCAACATGCATTTCTATGCATGCCTGTCAAAAGGTTTCTTTCAAAATAAAAGACTAGTCCAACATGAGACATCAGGTATTTATTTTTATTTTTATTTATTTTTTTTTTTACTAGCTGTCGACAACCCATTTTGAGTCCCGACCCACCAGTTGAGAATCGCTGATCAAGAACACTGGTCAAACTCAAGGCCCGCGGACCAAATCCGGCCCTTTAGAGCATCACATTCAGCCTGCTTGAGAAAGTAAAAATTATTAAAAAAAAAAAAAAAAAAAAAACGTAACATTTTGTAAATTATAAACTCAGTTGTAGATTTCAGCCCCTCCAAATACAAAAATGTAATAAAAATCAACAATATTTACAGAGCGCAGCTTTCCTGTTCTTATATCACACATGACACTACAATCATTTTTAACGCTACATTTTTCCAAAATCTTGCTTTTTTCCTCAAATTAACTTCAAGATGAATTTGCTATTTTTCCACCTATAATCTGTGGCCCACTTAATATCAAACTGGTCTGTGTTTGGCCCCTGAGCTAAAATGAGTTTGACACGCCTGGTCTAGAAGTAGCATAAAGTAGACACTGAAGATAAGACAAGCTTACACATTCAGCGTTAAAACAACAACTTTTTAGCGATATTAAGTGATAGTGTTCACAACATTTATAGCACATGTTAAATATATTATGCACCTATCAACTAATGTGCTTTGTCAAACAAAAACCGGTAGATGTGATGCTGCTTTACATTTTTTTTTTTTTTTTATGTTTTGCTGGTTGAGTCATCATCTATATCTATATCTCTATCTATTTTAATGTTCAACCATGCACAAGTCCTGATCAGGGTTACTAGACACTATTAAAGAAAATAGCTGACAGACACATTTTATTTTTTTTTCTCAGACAAAAAAATGTTTTTACCAAATTACCTTACATGCTTTTTTTTATTTATTATTATTATTATTATTATACAAATACAAACAAAAAGTCACCTTTCACATTTCTACAGATTATAGACAAAGGTGAAAGACAAAACAAAACATAACATGTATAAGAACCAAGTGGCAAAACAATGTACTTACAGTCAAACAGCAGATTGGGCTATTGAAAAATATCAAGATGTTTTTTTTTATATAAATGAAACAGGTTTAAAGGCATTTAGAGATAGAAGAGATAAAAAATACATGTTTTTTTAGTATCAAGTAATCCACTCAAAGTTATTTCATAATTTAGTTATTAATAATTTAATTATTTCAATAGTTGAATATATAATCGGGTACTAAATGGTGTGTTTGAACAGATTGTATTCATTTAGGCCAGGGATGTCTTATTTTAAACTTATTTTAGTTCAGGTGTCAAATACTTACCAGTTTGATCTCAAGTGGGCCACAGATTATAGGTGGGGAAAAACCAATTCTTATTTAATTGGGAGAAATTTTGTGGAATAAATTAAGGAAAATGGCAGGATTTTAGAAACATTTAGTTATTTCAACAATTTGAGATGAAAAATGGCTGCCACCATGTGATATATAAACATAGAAATACTGTGAGCCCTGCAAATATTGTGATTTTTTTATTTTTTATTGAAGTTGTGTTTGGAGGCGCTGAGAGTTCAACAAGTGAATTAATTGATAATCTACCCAATGATCTGTTATTTTACTTTCTCTTGTGGGCCGGATTAGATGCTCTAAAGGGCCAGATTTGGCCCCCTGGCCTTGAGTTTGACACATGTGATTTAGGCTATCATACGCTGACCTCCATGTTCGTTGCTCTAGTCTGACAGTATTTTTCCACCTGGTTTCCTCACGTCTGGTATTATAATGGCATGAAAAGAATGTAAAAACATTTGAGTGGATGAAACAAACAATTACTGCTACTTCAATGAGGTGTTACAGTAATGCAGAGTTCTAAAACTAAGTGGCCAAATTAACAGTAAGCCTCAATGCGGTGATTTACCCAGTTCCTGTGTTTTTTATGGCTTTTATCTTTACAATGGATCGCTGTTTAACGACATTGGGAAAGAACATTTGACTTCTTTTAAGAGGAGCTCTGTCCAGTTAGTGTGGTTTTTAAAGCAAGCTGTGCATTGTGGTTTTTGTGTTTTTGAAGGAGAAAATGTAAAAAAAAAAAAAAAAAACAGTAGTTGAACACAACAAATTGAATTCCTGCTGCCTCGTATCAAATACAGCTGAAATCCCACTGGAGCCAGAGGTATTATTTAGCTGAACTGACCCATAGTTGAGCTCTACTGGTTTTATTGACATGGTTTTTTTTCTCCCCTCCTCCCTAACACAAACAACCTCCCCTGGCCCCTGACTGTTTGTGTGCGCGTCACTCCCCTCTGTGTTCTGCAGTGGAGCCATGTGAAAATGGAGAGGAGGAGACCATGGAGACACTTGTTGCTGCTCACTCAATTCTCAACATGGACTGTGCCGACGCCCTTTCCCTGGAACAACCTTACAGTAAGCCCCCGACATCCGACTTGCATTTAAAACAACCAACATCAAAGTCAAAGTTTGCCTTTCCAGAATCCAGGCCCTTGTTCTTGTGTTGAAGTCCACGTTTGACAGGAAGCTTTTTATTTTCAGACGCTGCTGTTCACTTTCATTAAATCAGTTTATGCTCCGCCTTCTTTATCCTGCAGCCCAGACCTTCTTTCCCTCACTGGATGATGTCATCACCACTACTCCTGTTACCCAGGTGACTCTGTCAGCAGAGGGGGTTTCAGGAGATAATGACCAGGCACAATGGCACTCCATGCACGCAGATGAGACTGTGACACAGCTGCAGTCTCGGAAGAGAAGTCAGTTATGGTCTGCTTGATGTGAAACAGACACTGAAACAAAGCAGTGGCTGGTGGATGGGGTCATAAATGTTTTAAATTCTGTGCTTTTATTTTGTAGGTAGAAAACCTCGGCATAGAAGGTCTGACTCTCCCACACCAGATCTTACATTAAAGAAGGACAAGTACAACAAAGGTTAGGTTGAATATCTCTTTATGATTGGCTGCTAGTAGGCCTGAGCAATATATCAAGATTCAAGATATATTAGGTTTTCTATTTTGGTGATAGAGAAAATTACAATATCGCCTATATCGAAATTATTTGGATTTGATTTATTTATTTATCTCAAACATTAAACAATTGCTCACTTAAAAAAAAAAGTTTAAGGCTTATCTAGTCTCGTCCCTACTTCAAGCTATTTCACAAAGAACAAGATAAATAACATATGACATTTGAGCAAATGCATGTACAGTATATACTAAGGCTGTTCAATTAATCGAAATTTGATTATGATTTTGATTACAAAAACGAGAAAAAATGATTATTGAAAAAATATATATATATTTTTTTTTTTTACATGTTTTATTTGCTAAATAAAAACAAACTATTTCAGACATTTACAAATAATAAAGCTTGGCTCACACATGTTTTTAATACTAACTTTGAGTTGTTTACTCCAGGCACATGCAAGCTCCTCCCATCTGCCCCGCCCCTCTCAAAGCCAAAGCTGTGCAAAAGTGAACATACTTGATTTTAGTGTTTGAAGGATTTTATTTATGTTTGTACAAAAAAGAAATAACTTTTTGGTTGACAAATAATCTTTTGAATAATCGTGATTATTATTTTTTTCTATAATCGAGCAACAAAATTCTAGGGCTGTAGTCAACCAAGGAAATGGTTGGTCGACCAAGACTATGGCACACGTAGCGATTAGTCAAACAAAAAAGGCGCTTTGAGGTGCCGATTTGGTTTTAAACACGGACCATTTCTGATATGAACCTTATTCAAGCTTTGACCAGAACCCGACAAAACAATATGAAACCTACAGGTCTGACAGACATTAGGTATTTATATCCATGTCTGACCTGAAACCGACAATTAAAACCTATTTTTCTTTCATACAATTGACATATTTACGTTAGTATTAGTGGTAAGCCTGCTTTTATTAATAAACAAATGTCAACATCAGATCAGCGCACGGGGAAACAAACACACGTCAAACACAGGTGCGCAGTGTGCCCCGCGGCACCAGAGACAGCAGTGAATCTATTTACATAATCCACATATCAAATATAAGGATAATCCATGTTCTTGTGCAGAAAAAGGATTGATTTAACAATGGATGCTTGTGTTTCAAGCCTGTCTTAATTAGTTCCCTCTCTGTTCTGATGACAGCGCACTGACAGTTGAAGCGCAACACTTTTTTATTTTGCAGCGCAGCACACATTTACACAGAGCTGTTGCTTGACATAGAATCATGTTTAGGCATTAAATACATTAGATTGATATTTAATCTTTATCACCTATATACAGTCAGTGCATTGCATTTTTTTTAAACGATATTGAAACTGATACCATTGCTGGTCGACCAATGAAAATCGTTATCGTATATCGTAATTTTGATCCATATCTTCCAGCCCTAGCTGCCGGTCAGTTGCTCAAATGAGGGTATTTTATAGTCCTAAAGAGACAAAAAAAAACAACAATAATGGTAAATTTGATCACATAAGATATCTGATTATAGCTCTGTCACAAAGAAAATAAATAACAGTAGAAGGAATTTTATGTCATACATTTATAAATGTGTAATGTAAAATATTATCTTTTGATAACGTAACATTTTGAAAGTTGTTAAATGAATGTATCCTTCCTGTGTTTCTGCCTCAGGAGGAAACACTCTGTACCTGTGGCAGTTCCTGATGGAGTTGCTCCAGGACAGAAAGGTCTGTCCCCGCTACATTAAATGGACCAACCCAGACACTGGGATCTTCAAACTGGTTAACTCCAAAGCTGTGGCCCGGCTCTGGGGCAAGCACAAAAACAAACCAGATATGAATTATGAGACGATGGGCAGAGCACTCAGGTAGAACTTCTTTCCTCTAGCATAAACAGATTATATTTGTGTGCTACTTGATAACGATCAACCCTAAAGCATTTTGTTCATCTATAAAAACTGAAAGAGCTACCAAGATATACCTCAAGCATAATAGATAAATGGATGGATGGTTAAAGGAAATATATTACTTTAGTTATTCTGGTGTCATTTTTTGTCTTATTTGGTTAATTTTTAATACCTGAGAACTGGCTGTGACAGTTCTATTGTTTTGAAGCCCTGTACATGCTGTTTTTTTTTGCCCATTTAATATTTTTAAATTTAGGCTACAAGTATCATCATGAAACTTGTGATTTACACCTCTACTGAGGACATCAGACAACAGTACAATATTTGCAAATACAGCAAAGTCTGCCACAATTTGATTTGATTTGACACAAGGGCCTTCAAGCTATGTAATTTAATTTTCATTTATTGGTTGATTTAACAGCATTAAAATTAAAATGAATACTGAAAACATACCAGAATTAGCCAAAAAGGCTATTTTTCATCTGCAGTCCCTGGACAAAATGTTCAATTGTCACCCTAATAGAATACCATTTACACAAATTTACTCCATTAAAGGTTGAGTGTAGAAATGTAACAAATCACTTCTTTTAAAACTAGCAAAATTACTGATTTAGAAATATAGTACCCATAAAAGCAACTCAATTACAGTAACGTGAGTATTAGTAATCCATTACTTTCACCTCTGCATATAAGGGTCAATTCAGTTCGAAGAAAGAGTATTTAAATGCATAAATATTAATTTATATTATATTAAATGCATAAATATATATGTACTCGCTTTGACTTTTCAAAAAACACTACTCTTTAATTTATTATGTTATTTAAAGCAGTGTTTCTCAAAGTTAAATTCTTTAAAATGTGGGTTTTCACTCATTCATTCCATCATTATGCTTTTTTTTCATCAAATTCTGAGCAAAATTATGTGGTTGGACAAAGGGGTTACTTGGATTCAGAAATCAAAGAAAGGGGGTACTTGAGCCAAAACAGTTTGAGAACCCATGATTTCAAGTGTTAAATTATATCCAAATTACATATCTCTTATTATAGTGTCTCACCATTTAAGAAACGTCTCTGTCTAATATGTACCTGCAGGTACTACTACCAGAGAGGGATTCTAAACAAGGTTGAAGGCCAACGCCTCGTCTACCAGTTCACCTCTCTGCCCAAAGACATGGTCTACATCACTGATGGAGACGGCACACAAGAAGAAGAAGATGATGACCATGAAGATGGTAGCAGTAGTAATGATGAAGGTGTAAGTGGTGACTCTGACAGTACGGTATCATCAAGCAGCCACTCAGTGGATGAGGAAGAGTCGTACCCGCCACAAAAGAAAAGCTCCCTATTCTCTCTCCATCCACTGAACGCACCACGGACCAGGCCTCCCTCCAGGCCTTCAGTTCAGCGCCACCCCATCCTGCGACAGTCCAATAGCAGTTTGATCCAGGAGCAGCACCTGCCCATCGTGTCTGCAGAGATGCTGCGGACGCTGCAGAACCTGCAGAAGGTCCAGTCTTTACAACCGGGGGGTTGTGCCTCCGTCTTTAAGACAGCTCAGCTTTTGGGGAGTCTGTATGAGCAACAGGCTGCTGCTGAGGTCCCAAAGGAGACGCCTGGGCAGGAAAAACCACATCCAGGTTCTAAACCACCACAGCTGGTGCCTTTAACAAGCTCAGACCAATAGAGTAAAAAACACCAGTGCCTAAGTAAATCCACACACGCCCCAAACACTCCACAGTCTCAGGATCACTGACAGGGAAACTCTTCTTTGACCAAATATCTGAACACAAGTGCTGATCTTCAAGTCATAAAAGTTGGAGTTTTGAACTTCAACTGATGTGAAACAAAGTTGATATTGTGTCAGTGCTACGGTGTACATTTTAGGACATCCTCTGGTTTCAGAGTAAGGTGTCAGGTATCAAGAAAAACTGAGTCATTTATCAGACCAAACGGACTCATGACTCAGCAAAACTTTCGTCAGATGAAACGGCCTCAGGCTTAAAAATAAAAGTCATCAAACTCAACGGCCTCTCTCCGTAAAGCACAACGGTGGCATGGCGTTTTATTTTGAAAGAACCGGAAGTACACATGAAGTAAGTTGAAAAGCCATTCTTTCCTTTTATCTATTTTTTTAATTAAGATATGTCAACATATTGTTTGATTGACAAATACATAGTTAAATGAAACGTTGATAAACCTTAACCTTTAGAAATAAATATAAAATAACAGCTTTCAACGAAGCAGCACATATTGATGACGTCATGTGTATTTCCGGTTTCTTTAAAATAACGTTGTGTTTTACGGACCGAGGCTGCTGAGTCTGATGACTTTTATTTTGAACCCCGAGGCCGTGTCATTTGACGGAGGTTTTGCTGAGACATGATGCCTCATTCTGAGACCTGAGGATGTCCTAAAATGAACACTGTACACTGCAGATAATTGTCAAAAATCCAAAGTTTTTTTTTGCCATTTATCTGCTACGTGTTGCTCTGCAAAGCCTTTCACTGAACACCAAAGACAGATACGTGCACTGGAATCTTCCGCCTCCCTCCCTGCATCTTCTGCAGGAACATCCTCCGCTTGCACTTCAGCCCTAGTGATATGGAGGCTGTTCTCTGTTTAGCACATTGTGTCCTCCTACTGTCAAATTTTTTTTTTTTTTTTTTTACACTTCTGTATCTTACCTCATCACGATGAGTCATTCTTTGGCCTTAAAAATTGCTTGCACTAATGTTCACGTTGACCTTATTTTTTTTCCTAAAGTGCCTTTTTCCTTATTGTTTTCCTTCTTGTTTAGTTTCTCTGAAATTATTCAGACAAAAAATTGAAAATTCTATGTTGACCGATTTTTTTTTTTTTGTATTTGCTTACAAGGGATCACTGTCATTTCTAGAATACTGCTGTTTATACTCTATATGTTTCTACTCAGTGGGTCTTTTTTCATGACAATCGCCAATGAAAATTGTCTTAAGGCCACTTTTTCTGCTGCTTGGCCTTCTGTAAATGCACGCTTTCTGTTAGTTATTGCACTTATCATTTACAGTAACCTGTGTGATTTTGTAGTCGTGATATTTATGTTTCTGTGCGTCGATACTCTGTCAAGTGCTTATCTCGTGCTCTGTTGCCATTCTTTTGCTCTCAGGTTTATAAACTTTGCTGCACAGATTATATATGCAAGAAGTAATCGAGCTGTCCTTTAATAATGAAGATTTTCCTGAGTGTGTCTTACTGTAGCCTGATTAAGTAAACCTAGTTCCAAATGACAATATAATGTTGGTGGTTTCTGTCGGGCAAAATGTGCTTGTAGTGAATGTGCCTTCACTCCCTTATAACCCCTACATGTGAATCTGTTTTCACTTTATTTAATCAATTATGTCTTTCCTCCATGCTTCTGGTCTGTTGCTTGTTGTATTGGATGTGATCACATTAATTATGTCTGGAGGTTGTTATTTAAAATAAAAATATTTGTTAAACTAAATTGATACTTCCACTTCCAAATAAATGTGGAGGTCAAGTCTTCATACCTTCATAATTAATTTAATGATAGAACATAAAATAAACCTTATTTCCACTGGGGTTTAGATGGTAGAGCAGGTTGCAATTTTAATAAATTGATCTCACGTGGGTGAATCTCAACATTAATATTGCATGAGTTTAACACGCCTGGATTTGATGCATTTCTATATTTATTTTGAATCTGTATAGTTGCCATTTTAGTTTTTGACTTAAAGAAGTTTAGATATATAAACAAAATATAATAAAAGAGGCTAAATTCAGACACTTTTTTCAGATATAGTTTCATGATTAATGAAAAGGCAGCTATTTAAAAATAAAATATAAATATTTCCTCTCCATTAGCATTGGCTCTTGCCATAGTTGATCACTAAACTTTTTCCCCCATTACTGGGACTACTTATAAAGGGTACATTCCTCTCGATCTATAAAAATAGAATAAAATGGTAAAATCAAGGAACATTTTTCTCACTTTGGGTTGTGGGTGGTCTTCCAGCTGATTTGTGTCTTTATTATTCAATAAAAAAAAACATTTTCAGTCAAAAAAAAAGTTTACTTCAATCAAAAATAAAACTTTTCAATCAAAATAAAATGCAATTTTTTGGGGGCTCATTTTTTGTATGTTCAAACACTTTTTCCTTTAATTGAAAGTAATTTTTGATTGAAAATTTTTTTTTTGATTGGATAACAAAGACACAAATGCACTACCCATAATATAGCCCAAATATGTATATACTGTATAAAAAAAAGTTTACTTCAAAAAAAAAAAAAGAAAACACTTACTTTGATCAAAAATAAATATTTTCATTCAAAGCAAAAAAGTGTTTAAGCGCAATTTTTTATGACTATTTTTGCGCAAACACTTTTTTTGATTTGATTAAAATTATTTAAATGTTTTTCTTTGACTGAATAATAAAGACACAAATGTACAACCATAAATGGGCCCGAATATTAAAAAAAAAATTACTTCAATTATATAAAAAAACAACTTTTCAATAAAGAAAAGTTTACTTCGATCAAAAATAAACATTTGCAATCAAAGAAAAAAGTTTTAAAATGCAATTTTTTTGCATTGGAGAACTTTTTTTTTTATTGAAAATTTTTTTTTTTTTTTTTACTTCAATTACTTTGGTCTCAAATATTTTTTATTGCATTTTGAACACTTTTTTTCCTCCAAATACTTTTGACTGAAAAGTTTTATTTTATTTTCATTTTTTTATTTAACCCTGTAAAACCAAAAAATAGCCACAAAAAAAAAAAAAAAATCACCTCTCTTATGTTGTTAATGGAGGCCTCTGATGCAGAAATTGATGGGTTACTGAATTTTTTTACGTTTTAGTAAGTTTTTACAAAAATGTTGCAATATTGGGCCTGGGTGAGAGCAGAATTTGTGTATTTGCAAACAAACATGCTGAAGAACTGAGGGTTCATTTGCACTGTGGATTGCTCACAAAGATCTATGACAGTAAATATCATGATTAATAATTACACAGCAGTCATATTTTTATGAATCACAATTTATTAGGCAAAAAAAAAAAATACAGAATGAAAACTTCGGGGCAGACCCAGGACATTAGTATCAGCTGGGCAATCAATGGGTGTCTGATTCTGTTTGTCCACCTACTCGTCACTTTATTCACTGGAGTCTGATTCCATTTCAAAGTCACTCTCTCCGTTTTGGATCATTTCAATCTTTCACAGAGTAAAAATGTTTCCTCGTGGCAGCATTCTGAAATGGAAACAATAGTGGTATGACTTAGAGAATGCTAAAGTCTAAATCATTTCAATGCAAATGAACTATGTGATACATTCCACTATAGTCACACAATACTGTCTGGATGAGCATGATGTGCTCTCTAGTTAACATACTAAAAGGAACCTCTAGAACAGACATGGACAATTTCCAAAATCAGTATTTCAAGAAGTCGAAAGGAATATAAAATAATGCACAAAATAATTCCAAAAACACACAAATCGACAGCAAAATGCACAAAGTACACAACAATTTAAAAAATACACAAAATGACTATAAAAAACAAAAAGCAACAACAAGTTACAGAATAGCTCAGAAGATACAAACTGTTCACAAAATTACACAAAAAAAAAAACAGAATGTGACCCCAAAAACGCACAAATCAACAACAGAAATGCAGGAAATGACAGAAAAATAAACAAAATTACACCTAAAAAAAAAAATAAAAAACCGAAACACATTACAGAATAGCTCCAAACTGTCAACAAAATTACACAAAAGACAGGAAAATACAAAAAACAACAACAAAAATGCAGACAGTGACCCCAAAAACACACAAATCGACAACAAAAATGCAGAAAAATAACAGAAAAATATAAAATTACAACAAGAATACAAAAAAATAAACAAAACACACATGGCTACAAAAAAACAAAATGACTTAAAACTGACAAAACCACACACACACAAAAAAAGACAAAACCAATTTCCCCACCTGTATTAATACTCAGATAGGTCATTATTCTAAATGCTGACATAAATGTTGATAATGTGGCCCTCAGATCAGATACAATCACATTTTGTGGCCCCCACTGTGATAGAGTTGCACATCCCTGCTCTAGAACAATGCACCATACTTATAACACCCCAGACCACATCCCCACAGTTAAGAACATTCACACCTATTCCCACACCCACACAGTAACCGTCCTTCACAAACAGCATCTGGCTTTCGATTTTTGAGCAAACAGACAAAGCCCCAAAAAAACAGCTGTATATGTATTTTACAGATAAAATACAGCCACAGTTTCAAATACTGCTACTGGAAGGGCTGGAAATACCACAAGAAATGAAGTTTCCATTCAGAATGACTAAAATCTGGTCTAAACAGATTAAAAAACATTTAGAACTTGCAAACACTCAAATACATTATATTTCTAGTAGTAATAAGTACGTATTTTTCACAATATGTTAACTTTTGAGATGGGCTATGTCCCCATGTATTGTGCAAGGTGCATATGCCCTTTTGACTATACCACCCTCAACCAACGTTGTCAAACTACAACAAAGACATAACAAGCTGAAAATCTAAATTGATGCATGCATTCAACATTCATTTAGTAATTACATGTTCTAGACATTCTAATAATCACAAAAAAAAAAAAAAAAATCTTAGATTTTACTTACTTTAGTGTTGAGATATCCACTTCAGTAAAAGAGGGAGATGTGCATCCAGGAAAGTTTGCAAGTTGTATGAGTTCATGGCCTGATGGTCAGACCTATTTGCACATTTACTATCCAATCACATTGCAAGGCTAAACAATAAGACCTAATGACTGGTATTGGTATCACAAAAAAAACAACAACAACAAAAAAAAAACATTTGCAAGTTTGTTTTTGGGACACCTAAAAGGGATGTTGTAATTTTTCAGTAGTGGGCTTTACAGGGTTAAGTGATTATTTTTTTGGAAAATTGAATATTAAAGACACAAATCTAGCTTCATATTAGGGGTGGGAACCTCTGGGTACCTCACGATATGATACGCGATACAAAGCTCACGATAGCGATTATCTTACGATATGACGATACTGCAATTATTGATATATTGGTCAGAAATCAATCTACGACAATCTATGACATAACAAGAAAAAAAAAATTAAGTGAAAAAATACAATTTTTATTTATTTTTTTTTTATCTCTGAAAGACAATAACTTGAAAAAATGTCCTATGAACAGTGACACTATTTTAGTGCAACATTTCTGTAAATAAGTGTCAACATACCAATGTAAACGAATAAGTATCTCCAATAGTGCTTTCTTACCAGTGACACCAGTAATATTCCAGTAAACAATATATTGGTTCCTTCAACAAACAGTGACAACATTTCTGTGAAGACGTACCTGCACATTTTAAAAAGCAGAAAAGATTTTGAAAAGAAAAAAAGTTAAAAAAAATTAAAAAAAATTAAAAAAATCGATACTTAGCTGGAGCAAATCGAAAATCGACCGTGCGGAAAAATATCGCCGTATCGAGATATCGTCACACTCCTACTCCATATACCAGTCTTCCAGCTGAGATCTCCTTCACAACACATTGTGTTGCTTCCTCCAGGTCGACAGATGGCGCTGCTGCGGCCTCACACTGCTATCACATTTCCAGCATTCTGCTCTGCATATCTAGAACTTTCCCTTCTTAGTTACTCCTGACAGCTTCTTTCCCACCTGCAGCACACATATGGCAACCCAATGGCAAGTCAAATCAAACACACCATTGACTTTTCTTAAAAACATCGCGGTTTTACTCATTTTGTTTCCATTCAATGAATTAACAGCCTCTCTTTCCTCTCGGTTTAGCAGCTTCCCTGACAGCTTCGTTGACGAGGATCCACAGAAAGCTTTAGAGGTAAACAAACGTTCACCAGACGTCTGTATTTATCTTTTTCAGCCTCCGTTAGGTCATTAGATACACGTTTATTGTGTTGAACTGGTTACTTTCACATAAACCACCGAGTCGCCCTCATGTTTGTGATGCTAGCTCAGCGTTAGCAGCCCAGTTTACGTTTACTGTTGTTGCTAACACAACACTGTCCCAAGCATAGTGTGTACTGTAACCAGAAATTAGCATCTTTAATCACAGCGGGAGCCACAAAAATGTGATTTTTCTGATTCGAGGGCCAAATCATCAACATTCATGTCATGGTTTAGGGTCTCCAACCTTTCTTACTTCATAGGTACTGCATAGTCCTAATAAAGCACTTCTTAAATACTAAATGTTGACGGTTTCACTTTAATTAGAGGGCAAGATAATAAGGAAAACTAGCACTGACTTAAATGTTTAAGTTTCAACATGCAACACTTTATTTCTGCTAATTTATGCAGTGGCTTAATTTTCATTATATTTCACAGAAAATTATCACCTTCCTATTTTACGAGATACTAACAAAAACGTATAACTAATCGTATATAATATAACAATTATGTCTTTTATGAAAATCAACCTTGCGTGTTTTAGAAAAATCTTACATATATATATATATATATATATATATATATATATATATATATATATATATATATATATATATATATATATATATAGAGAGAGAGAGAGAGACATACCCATACACCCAATCTGCAACACTTAAAAAAAACATTTAGTAATGGTTAATTTAGCAGCATTTAACCCTATTAAGCATGAACTACATTTGTCATATGTATTTATTTTTGTAAAAAGTAAATCAGTTTTTAAATGAATTTTATTGGTGACTAAAGCCCCTGAGGGCACCTCACATGGTCCATGCGGGCTACCTGGTGCCCGCGGGCACTGTGTTGCTGACCCCTGGTTAATACAGAACTAGTACAGTGCCCATTGGAAGTATATATTCATATAGTGGCAGCTTAAGTAGAGTTGTCAATTATGGTCAAATGAGTATGTGTTTGAAGGTTGGATGTGCAAAGAGGTGTACATTCTCTGTACTCTGTAGTGTTATAAAGGGGTATATTTGTGGGTGCAAAGTAAAATAGCGTGTGTGATTTCCCTGGTTTAATTCTATGGGACATGCGCATGATAAATGTTTTTTTTCTTTTTTCTTCTTCTTTTTAACTCATTTTTATATTGTTTTTGTTTGGTGTATTTTTCTGTAATGTATGTTTTTTGCAGTCATGTGTATTTTTGTATCTTTTTGTTGTCTTTTTGTGAATTGTTGTCTTTTTGTTGCCATTGTAGTGTGATTCTAGGGTCATTTTGTGTATTTTTAAACTTTTTTTTAGTGTAATTATCAGGGATGCGCCGAATATTCGGTGGCCGAATATATTCGGCTGAATATTGCAAAAAAAAGCCACATTCGGCCTTCGGTTTTGTGAGTTAAAAGCAAGGCTGAATAGTAGCGTACGACACAATCAAACCAACGTGCAGTGATTTAGAGTTGAAGAAGTGTGTGCGCGTTGCTGCAGCAGCAGCTCCTCCTTTCCTTACACAAACACAGCCAGACTTTCTCCTTTCAGCTTACTGTTCTCCGTTGTCCGTCACCGCGTAAAAAAAGTTGGAAGCCGTTCAATTCCTCAACTGAGTTTGTATATGGCAATAAAGTATAATATATATTCTATATTAAACCGCAGTGTTGTTTTATCTGTTAGCTAGTTGGAGAGGAGGGGCTCACATTCTTGGAGGCGTGTTAGGTGACGTCACCTAGCAATGTCGGCAAAATCCAACTCGCCCGTTTAAAGCTGACTTTTTACAAAATGTGGAATAACAAGGGAGCCTCTGAATGAGGGACATATATCACTGTAGGGAAACCATTAAAAAGTGATTTATTTCATCATACCTCCCCTTTAATGCACTTTAGGTTCTTTTGGAATGCATGTTTGTTTTATTTGACGGGTTAATATAAATGAAGAACTTTGGTGTGCTTTTTTTGAAAAGCAAAGCCGACTGGAATATTTAAAAAATGTCAGAATATTCAATCAACATTTACTTAAAAAAATATGTTTAAAAATGTATTTTAGGCTCTTTATGCACTATTAAAAAAATTAGTGAAAAAGTTAACAACCGTATTGGTCAAGCGTTAATATTTTCTTCGGCTTCGGCCACAAAGATTCATTTCGGTGCATCCCTAGTAGTTACATGTTGCAGCTTTAAGAGCGATTAACCTTCAATCCCAAACAGTCTGTAATCATTGTTCTCTTCTTTTCTTTCTGTGGTCTACAAAACCTAATCCCTGATGGCCACAAATCTTTTGCGTTATTCAATTAATAAAAAAAAGCATTAGATGAATCTGCACAGCTTTTTATTCTAAAGGCACCTTTCCCCTTTCAGGCAATCACCGAGGCTTTACAAGAAGACTCTGACAACGCAGAGTGGTATTGTCAGCGTGCCTATGCCCACATACTGCTCAAAAACTACAGTTGTAAGTCTAAAAAACAACAGCAGTAATACAGCCTAGGTGTGTGTTCTGTGACTGTGTGGCTGACGTCATGTTGTTTAATTTCCACAGGTGCTGCCGATGATGCCAAAAAAGCCCAACAGTTGAAGCCCAGCCTTCCCTCAGCTTTCATGCGCACAGGGTGTGTTTTAGCAAATGTTTAGAAATATGAAGCCTCTGTGAATTATTATTTTTTTCTTTTTTACTGCTGCTTTTTCTAAATGGTAAAGGTAAATGGTAGCTCATGGTAAAGGTATGGAAGAAAAACATGAAAAAAAACACTGGTTAGTGATAAGGGTGTAAGAAAAAATTGATTTGGCGATATATCGCAATGTTTTGCAGCGTGATTATCCTATCGATTTAAAAAAAAAAAAAGTGTCCATGTCGATATTTTTCATCATGTTTTTTTAGTGAAAAACATTTAATTGCGTTTAAGCTGGGGTACTCGATTTATTTTCTTTAATTAAAAAAAAATCAATTCTTATTACCGTCATATAGTAAAAGTAATCATTTCTAAAAAAAAAAAAAGAAATGGTACGTCTGCGTGCTGTCTGTGCCTTATATTTAATTATTTTAGTTAATAAAACCCTGGAAGACAAAATCTTGGCGGTCACCCCTACAGCTCCAATCACAGGATTTAGAGAAAGGAGGGGTGAGCAGAGCCCACAAAGGAGCCTCCTCATTGGCTGCAGCGATTTATAGTGAAGCGCGAGCACAGTGCTAACTTGTTTTCAGTCTTGGACTAACTTTGGACGTGCAAGTGGCTGTTTCCCTTCTAGACAGGTCATCTAATGTTCAATTTTCTTATATTTTGTGTGCATCTTTTTGTGACCCGTCTGTCATGGTTCAAGAATCGGGTACGTAGTGCAGCTTTAAGATCTGTATAGCAAGTAAATGCCCAGTCACTGGGTGTCAGTGAACCACATCAGACGTTGTTAAACTACCTCAGTCCTTAATGCATTTTGGCTCGTTTTATTTTCATAAAACATACTCGGCACTTTTATAGATGTATGTGGTTACTTTTTGAAAAAAACAGAATTTAAGAACTTATCAGAATCTGTTGTAGAAGCAAAAGTTCAACTTTTGTTAAAAATGTAGTTTGACAGTTCGATAAACATACCACTTGTTTTTGATACTGGTACTTGAAATTTAGTTAGTTACTATTTACTTGTTCACACAAGTTTTAAGAAATGAAATAAATGGTTTATCATATCATTTTGTACTTGTAAAGGTGAAATATGTAGATCTTTATACGTCATATAAAAATTGTGGAAAAAGTAAACTGTTAGCATACATCTTATCTCTATTGTTTCTAGGTTTTTCATTTCTCTAGATCAAAATGTTTAACAACTGAGAATAAAACAAAGCAAAGTTTTCCAAACATTTAAATGGGCCTTTAAATATTTGAACTGTGAACCAGACGATAATTCTTAAAGAAACGGCTGGAGGTGATGATTTGTTGTTGTTTTGATTTTGTTTGGGTTTTCTTTAAATCAATTGTGTTTAGCTTTATACATTTATAGTATTAAGGCAGGAAACTGGCATCAACAGTTATCTTCTTTTTTTTTAAATTTCAAAATAATAAAAATTTAAAAAAAGTTCAATAAATATGATAAACCTAAAAACAATAAATTAATTTGCTCTTGCGCTAACTAAATTCCACTGCACAACTGCCTTTGGACACTTTGTATTTAAGTGTAAAAATGTTGCTCACTTCAGAGCGGTTTTTGGCTAGAATTTAACAATTTGAACAGTTTGCATATTTTCCCTAATAACACGGTTTCATAGGTCCTGCTGTTTCAATTAGTTTTTTCCAGACAGCAGATAGATTAAAAAATATTACAGTAATGACTCTTCAAAACAGGCATCTCAGTTCAACTACACAAATGACGTAAATCAGGGATGAGCAACTCCATCGCAGCGGGGGCCATAAAAATGAGCTTGTATCTTATCTGAGGGCCGTATTATCAACATTCATGTCAGCGTTTAAAAACATGACGAATCTGAGCATAACGGGGTAAAGGTTTTTTTTTTTTTTTTGTCTTTGTGGTTTTACTGTTTTTAGTTAGTAATTTTGTGTGTTTTTGGAGTCATTATGTGTATTTTTGTTATTTTTTGTGTTCTTGTTGTAAATTTTGTGTCATTTTCTGCATTTTTGTTGACGATTTGTGCGTTTTTGGGGTTACTTTCTGTATTTTTGTTGTTGTTTTTTGTATTTTCCTGTCATTTTGTGTAATTTTGTTGACAGTTTGCATCTTTGAAGCTATTCTGTAATGTGTTTTAGTAGTCATTTTGTTTGTTTGTGGTTGTTGTGTCTGTCTTTGTTGTCTTTTTTTGTTTTATGAGACAATTTGTGTATTTTAATTTTTTCCCAAATTGTGTGTCGCATACTTTATGCATTTTGCTGTCGATTTGTGTGTTTTGGGAGTGATATTGTGTATTATGTCTTAATATTTTCTTTATATTCCTTCCAACTTCTTGAAATACAATTTTTGGGGATTTGTTTTGGGGGGCCGCACAAAATTAGACCGAGGGCCACATGTGGCCACCGGGCCGCCAGTTGCCCATGTTTGACGTAAATCGTTTTTCTTACAAATGGAAGCCTTTATTACTATAAGACTATCTGATGGCAGCATGTGCAACCTGTTTTTTTTTTTTATCTCACTGCAGAATAGCTGAATACCACCTGAACAACTACAGGTCAGCACAGACAGCCTTCACTCAGGGACACCAACTGGACGGTGAGTACAGCCTCTTCTGGCCTCGCACACATCCTCCACAATCCGTTGAAGTGAGCTGTTGACAGAGCCATCCAGTCTGCCGCTTTCTGTGCTCTTAACACTGCGCGTCTGTAAGAACATAATGGACATTATATTGCTCACAGCTCGGCCTTGGAAATGTACTTTGTCGATGATGTAGCGATCTTAGAAAAGTATGTGTTTTCAAAAGTTTGCTCACCTTAAGAAATGCTCGCTCTAGTGTGCGTCATACAATAAATCTCACGTAACCGAGAAATGGATTTTTGAACCTGGTACACCTGTCTGAATGTCAACCTAATCACGACCAGGCAAACTTTTAGCATTATCTTTTAAACCCACAATCTCACATAGCTCGTATTTGTTGGCTACTATGTGTATTATTTAAATTTCCATCTCTATGTATTGGCATGCATAGTGTGTTAAACCTGTGAGATCTCAGATTATTTAATTATTGGACAGGATTTGGACATTTTTCACTCATGTTTGCCTCTGTATATACAGAGTAACTTCCTCTTGCTGAAATGCAGCTGCACAGTGAGTTTGGTAAACCCACTGCTGCCAATGTGATGATTCAGCATCATTAGATTACAGCAGTTCGTCACTTGGTTTTGAATCAGTATGCACATTTTTAAATGGCTTTTGAAAAAAGAACAATCCTAAAATTTGAGATTGTTGTGACTTTTTTAGCTAATTGATTTTTAACAGAGATTTGATCCTCTGAAGCCCAAAAAAACGATATTTGAGTATGAAGTTGTTGTGGTTGTTGTTTTGTTTACAGTTTAAGTTCATGTGTTTCATTAGTTTCACATTTTATTCACTTTTCACTGAGAAGTACAATATCAGGTTTTAGCTTCCAATTGATTTTATTTGCTTCCATAATCAGTATTGAGGTCTGCTCTTACCAAAATGTTTTCATAGTGTCTTTAAAGTTGTGGAATGACATGGTTGCACTTAACCCAGATTTCTAAGGAAATCAAGAAATTTAAAAAAAAATTGTCTTATCAAGACAAGAAGCTCTGGATTGCTTTGATACAAAGTGCCTGATTTGCATGAGCCAGCTCAGATATTTAATAATGTTTTTATTCTAACTAGATTTAGTTAGTGAAAGTGAAAGTTTAGAATATTTTTGTTTGAGATTGTGAGTGGTAAAGAATAACAATCAAATAATGCTATAACAGAACAAAAAAAACATTTTTAATCTGTAATTTTGTATCAATTCCTACGCAAAGTTGAAAAGCACTGCTCTAAGAACTCCACTCTTAACAACTCGCATATATGTTTTAATTAATGTGTAATTATCTTTTCTAAATAATGTAAAAAAAAAAAAAAAATCAAGCTAATGTTTGCTGAATATTTTAGTCGAAGTTGGTTTGTGACCATATTTATTTATTTTTTGTAGTTTCTGACAAATCCTTTGAGATCTGGCTCAAGAAGTGTGAGGAGATGATGGAAGGTGAGTAGCTCACCCACATGATTGTTTGAATTTAAAAAAGGAATACAGTTGGATTGAGTTGTCAATGTTGGGTGCAAATGACTTTTCATGCAATTTAGTTTTTGATTTAGTTCTATTACAAATGCAGTTTTTATTTTTGTCCATCAAATGCTAACAAAAAGAAGCTAATTCACAGCCACGTACTCTACAGCTGTGGTTCTCAAACTTTTCAGTTCGTGACCCTCGAAATAAGGGTGCCAGAGACTGGGGACCCCCACTGTATCTGAAGGTGGTTAAACACAGACATAAACATTTAAGAACAGTCGTATTTTATTATTTATTTGAATAATATCCACTGTTATCCGGGAAGTTTTTTATTTTCACCATAGTACATAGTCATCTTTAAGATGTAAATCCTTGTTTGAACCAGAAATAAAATGGGTTAAAAGTGACCAAAAATGGTGGAAAAGGCAGTGAAATGGGATTTTAAAAACAGAAATTGGTTAAAAGTTGCAAATTAGAGTGGGTAAAAACAGACAGAAAAAGTGGTGAAAAAAAGAGTTCAAAGTGTCAGTATTGGCTTTAAAGTGGCAGAAATGGGGGGTTCAGGTATTGTAATTTAAAAAGTAAGAACAATTACTTTAAACTGGCAAATGATGGGCATGACAAATCATGAATGTGGTTAAATTGGCAACAATAAGCATAAAATATCGTGAAAAGAGACAATAATGGGTTTATAAGTGCTGAAAAAGTATTGAAAGTGGAAAATAATTTGCAGAAAAGGCATTGAAATTTGACGAAGTGGCAGAAATTAGAGTAATGTAGTAAAAATGCATTAAATGGAGCAAAAAATAGTAAGAAAAGGTGAGGAAAATAGGTTAAAACATGGCAAGTTTGCCATATTTGCTGAAAAAGGGTCAAAACAAGCAAATAGCTCAAATTGTTATTATAAAAAGAAAAACTTCTAATTCCTTTAAGGCATCTGGCGACCCCCTCCCAGTGTCTCGTGACCCCAAACGGGGTTGAGAACCCCTTCTCTACAGTATCAGCGATGGCTGTCATAGAAACAGAACTACGTAGCCCTATAAAGATGCAAATCTGGCTTCTGTTTTTGTGTTGCTGCCGATGTCTCGGCCTCCTGGATCATCCCAAGTAAACAGAAGCACGAGTTGTGACAAACACGCTTCAAACCCACATGTACACATACTTCCCAGGAGAAGCATGACTCATCAGAGGTAACATTTACTGATGTTTGGAAGCCCCCGATGAGACCCGTCCTCTACAGAACACTGCTCGCAGACACACGCAGTCAAATCCATAATTACAGCCATCATTTCGTCTGGTGACAGCTAGTTTGCCACCAACCAACACACTCGGGCTTCTAGTTATTCCATCACATGTGGCTCCCAGTGTAGTTAGTATCACACAAACACAGACGTTGTACGCTAGCTATTCCTCCCTCCCTCTCTCCCACCCCCTGCCATTTCAAACATGACCTCATTAAGACAACATTAACGCGCCTCCTGTCATCTTTCTTCTTCTCTCTGTGCTCTCACTTTACTTTGCAGTGAAATCATTAAATAATGGATGAAAGTACACAGATAAATGCTGTTCATTCTTGATGTTGCTCACAAGGTTTTCTAATTGGTGTGAATGGAACAGTTAACAAGCTGGCACGAAGCTCTTAGTTTGCCTGCGAGAAGGAATTTATAGAAAAAGATGCTTATAGTTAAATTGCAAAGTTTAGCCAAATATTTGAATTCTGATGCATGTTATTTTTAAAGAGCTATGTTAAATATCTTCACATATTAGAGTATTTGAGCCAAAATAGAAAGAAAGCTAAAAGAAATTGGGCTGGGCAATATGGCCTTTTTTTTTTTAAATATCACAATATACAATATATATATCTCGATAAATTTCCCTTGCCTTGAGATGATGCTTTGATGCATACAATCGAACCAGAATGGCAAAAATTCAACATATATATTATGTATTCTCTGTGATGTAATTGGGGTTTCCCCTTAACTATTATAGTATAGCGTACCTGTTATTTTAAGGCAAACCCTTAAAATAAGGTAAGTCGGTTAAAACCAAATGTCACCCTTTATTAGCAGCAGATTAGTAAAGAAATAATTCACTTTGGTATAAAAGCAGGACATTTGGCACAGATCCTCTCTAAGAACCATTTTTTTGAAAAAAGGCGTTGGCCACTCAAAAATTCAATATGGCAGCAATTTTTCCAAGATGGCAGCCATTGCTTTTCAATGGTTATGTAACCAAAAAATGTTCGGATCGAGCAAAACGAGGTGTCATTTGGACTTGGGCGGACCAGACCTTTCCGTTATGTGCATCCTCCCTGGGTAGAGTCAGGACTGCGCCCGGTAGAGGCAAAACATTCAATCGCCTCAAAAAACTTGGGAAAAATCTAGAAATGCTCAGATCTGGTCAAACTAGACGTCAGCGGAATGCCTGGTCATTAACATCAGTATTCATATATTTTATATCTTTATATACATATATATAGATATAATATTGCTGTCCTAGGTACAATTGTTGCCCTTTCTTATACTTAATGATATAAAAAGTTTTTTAACCTGGTTTCTGTTAGCGCTTTGTTTTATTTCATCCTTTTGGTTGCTTCATTTAATTAAAAATATATTTTTTTAAAATGCAGTGTACTTTTGATGACAATTGTCTGTTGCAATGAATTTTATTTCTTAACCTGCAATAAGTATTCAAATATATATTTATATATATTCACTAAAACTTCTTTTGTCACTTTTTTTTTTTTTTTTTTTAGATCAGACTCACTCCTGCAGCACGGTGAGTTTCTACATAGGGCCACCAGGGGGCATTGTTGCTCTCAGCTCAACACACTGAGCTTAGTTTGTTGTTGTTTTCCCCTAATTTGTGTTTCTTGTTTTGTCTTCCACAATGGTGCCTCAATGATCCTACAGACACAAGCGGCTCCTACCCTGAAGTAAGTGTTAAAAACATAACGCACCTAATCAAAAAAAATCCTGCTTTCAGAGTTGATTTAATGTATTTTAGTGACTTTTTAGTTACATCAAAGCATTGTGTGAGAGATGTAAATCAGATGTAAGCAGTTGATGTAATTTTTTTGGGATGAATTAAATATGAAGGTGCCGTTCGTCCAACTATTGCTTTTAAAAAATAATCGACTCTTTGGTTGTTGTAGGTACGACTGGTACCAAACAGAATCCCAAGTCGCGGTGACGGTCATGGCGAAGAACGTGCCCAAGGAGGGTGTGTGTGTCGACTTCAGGGAGAAAGAGGTATAAACAACAATCAAAGTCAATGTGGGGGTGTACAGCGTCTCTGTTTGTCAGTATGTGCTCTCAGAGATGGCTTAGCTCTCGGCTTTTCCTCAGGGGGGCCCATTAGATGACTTTCTCTATTTCTCACACACACACACACACACAAACAAACACACACACTCCCCATGGGAACTATGCCTCTAGTGGTGCCTTGTTAACATTGCCCCCAAAGTACAGATCTAAGAACAATTTACCCTCCCCAGCTTCTCCACCCTCCTAATTGGCTTTAGATGGAAGGCATAACTGTTCTCAGATCAGCTCCACATCCCTCCAGGGACAAACTCTTCTTCCTTACCTTTTCTTCTTCTTTTCGTTGCCATCTTCCCACTTTTTCTTCCCCCTTTCTCTCAGAGGGATAACTGCAGGGCACCCCAGGGAACAGTTTTGTCTTTTCTAATAGAGTAACAAACCAAGTTTACTCCCATTTCAAAAGAAATAGTTCTCTCATTTTAATCGCATTGTAAGTTTTTAATCTCTCCGTCTCTGCTGCACAGTACAGATGGGTTCATGTATTTTTCACTAGGTTAGTATATAGACAAAAGAAATTAAAGATGAAAGGAAGCAGCTCCAGTTATTTTCCCTTGTGACGGCGCGCACGGCAGCTTTAAAACCTACACATATCCCACCTATTTGATTTGATATGACTATTAAGGCTTTGATTCTTCTGTAGAATATCCTAAACTAACCTTTGAGGCTTATAAAATGGGTGACAAACTGACGAATATGTCCAATTCCGGCAGAATTGGAATTTCTTACCATGTGTAACTAGGGATGTTAGGGATCGTTTCAAAATGCATCCGCATCGATTTTTTGTTATTCTTCTTTTTTTTTTAACCTTTATTTAAACAGGAAAATCTTTTCCACTGCAGGAGACATTGTAACTGCACAATGAAGTGTGCTGAAACCTTTGCATGTTGACCAGCTTGTGTTTTTTCAATACAATCTAAAAAGAAAGTACTAACTTTCTGCATTTATTTGTTTTTCTAGGCATATACCTCAGTTAAGTTGCACTAAAGTCAAAGCTGGTTTAAAAGCTGCAGGCAGATTGTATGTTATTTTATATTTTTAATGGTTGTTGGCATATGGCATGTTAAAGCCAATGTTTTGAGTGTAAAATATGCCAATAAAATATATTTCATACATAATGTTCTCATGAAGGTGTACCCATTTACAGATTAGTTGTTTCTTAAGTCATATATTAATTTAAAAAATTGCAATAATCAGCTTATACTTTATTATCAGGATATATTGCATTGTATCGTATTGTGACCTATGTATTGGGATACGAATCGTATCTCCAGATGCCAGGCAATGCACAGCCCTATGTGTAACGTTTTGTCTAGTAATCATATTATCCTTTGATTGAAAATGAACGCAGAGCTTCCTCTGAATTCAGTTTTTTTTAATATGTTATGATAAATTTGTATGATTGGTATGAATGCATTCAAATCTGAAAAGGCACTGGCGCAGTAGTGGTGTAGTAGTTCAACTGGTCATGAGTTAACCTGGTGACACGTCACAACAAAGGCATTACACTTCTAATCACTCAGCTGTGCAGGGTTAGGTGCAAAATATGAGGATGGTTTGCTGGTTAGCTGTAATTAAATGTTTCACAAATAATGTGTTGGGACCACATGATGCATTTCCATGGTATTTTTAGCTTTAAACGGGTGGCTAATTAAGTAATCATGTGGCTCTAGCGATGTAGTCTTGCGTGAGTTCAGCGTAACATCTCGTTTTTGTGAATAATCTGAAACATAAAAAATATAAAATTAATAACAGTAGTTAATACCATTAATCCTATTTATCATGTTTGACATGATTTCAGGAAGTTGAAAGTCATCTAAATAAGGAAAGATGGTGAAACAGCAAAATTTAACATGACACAGAAATGTGCAAACTCTGAAACGCAACTCAGGAAATTTTGAAACAGAAAATCGAAGGGCCGACTAAAGTATTTTGTATTACCGCAGCACTGCACACATGACCTTACAATGCACTGATAAAGTCATCAATGCTAAGAGAGACTAAGGACCAAAGAAACAAGTGTAGTGGTGGAAAAACACCTTCACTAAAGTTGATTAGAGCAAGAAAACTCTCCAGTCAGAGGAAGCAGTCATATACAGTATGTGCACCTGCAATTGCTAATGTGTGTATATTAAGAAAATGTCAATATGTTTGTACTTTTTGTATTTATTTATTTTTGTCAGAAATGGTTATTGTAACGTAAGGACTAATTCCTAGTAATAATTTATCACAAAAAGTGTGAAAAGATTTATTTTGCATTCAGGCTATTTATGAGAAATGTGGACAGGTGTGACAAAAAGTGGCTGTTATTACAAAATATGTACGCATTTATTACATTTTGGCACATCGTTAATGTACTTCATAATGTGGTGTTGGATAGTTACCAGTGTGACTGACATATGAGACCATGATCAATGTCTACCAAAGTGAAGAGAAGAGGAAAGTATGTAGATTAGAATGGGGGAAGCTACCATGCTACTCTCCATGCAAGGATGATTGTATAGTGGGCGTGTATGGCTGTCAATAGAACCGTTTCTCAAATATATAATAGGATCTAAGTTTAAAAAAAAATTCAGCAGGATGATTCCTAAAGCCTTTTTGCAATATATTCAGCTCATAGTCGTCCAAATGCTTCAGAATTCATTGAACGGTGCATTACAAGCCAAATATGCGTCTAACTGAAGCATACCAAGTCAGTCAAAGAGGGGATGTTCAGCAACGGACGACTAAATCACCTGAACAGAATCTAATAAATTGTGCATTTGACATTTTGATAACAAAAATGAAGGTAAATGCTCCAATAATAAGCAATAAACAGGAAGTGGAGAGTGCTGCAGTAGAGGCTTATAGTAAAGCATCACCAAGGAACAAAGCACGATCTGTTTGATAGGAGAACGAGACTTTGAGTCTGTGATTGACAGCAAAGATTTGCAACCAAATTTTGAACGATAGGAGTGTCCCAGTAACACTTTCTCTCTTTCAATATTGCTGCCTTATGTATTTGCCGATACGATATCAGCACAAATTATACATACTTTAATTACTACTTTTATTCGCTGGACATTTACAATGAAACGTGTTGGCTGATATAATGTGTCTTTTGTCTGTGGTGTTTTCAGATGTTTGCCACAATACAGATGGCATCAGGAGAACCCTGCAACCTCCACCTCCACTTACTGCACCCTATTATCCCTCAACAGAGCAGCTTCAAAGTCCTCACCACCAAGGTACCAATAGAAATCCGTTTATATTTCACAGAAATGTAAGATATTAACAAAGTAGGTGGCGGTGTAACGAACCATCTCTCATGGAGCACATTGAGTTTTAATTGTAACAGTGTTGTCTTCTGTTCATGCTTTTGTCCCTTTTTGGGTGACACAGACCACAGCTTGACTACCACAGGCAAAGATTAGATTATTAAAAAAAACACAGGCAGAACACATTTGAATATAAATAATTAAAATGTAGCTGACTCTTTATAAAATTGAATTATTGCAGTTAGTAAAAGTCTGTTTTACCCAGTGGTTACATCATGGTGTGTCTTTTTCTACACAGAGCCCAGCTAAGGCACAAAAATAAATCTGTTTAATGTGTTACTGATTTACAGAGAGCGAAAACCTAACCGGGGGAAGAAAAAAAACTCCTTTATTAGGTCATGGCTGTGTTCCAGCAAAGTTTTTGAAAGTCATTGAATTTTACTCCGGAGCATCTGGAGCTGTGCACGTATCCTCGCTCTATCAGTAGTTACTTTCTCAAGAGAGCGTTTAACATGTCGGGAGGTGTATTTATGTGGCTGTAAAGAAAACGTGACTTGTTAATGTTTTGCGCAAAAGAAATGTGGACGCTTAGCTGCTGCTGAGCGTCAGACAGTGTGATGGGGTTAGTGTATAACAGCGTTTATTAGTTTTTGTCAACTAAATAAAGAATCAATCCAGATTGCAATGAGATGGGAGGAAAAGGGAAGTTCAAGCACTTTACCAAAATAGCCTGATCATTACCCGAGTTACCACTCTGAGATCAGCATCTTTATCTCCTCGATACTTTCCAGCATCATGGAGCAGGCTGTCACCCTCTATAATTCCTTAATGCTGGTAAATCTTACCGAAGCGGGGAGTAGAAATAGAAAAATCCACTCGGGCTGTATCCAGCACAGTTCATCTGAGCAGCTAGTGGGCAATTTGCACATATGCACAAATCCTCCTCACTACGACACCCACGTACATTGAAACACAGACACACACATACACACACACACAACGAGAAGGGCTGTTCTCACAGAATGTTCCTAAGCATCAGTAAAGGTGATTATGGCCCTAATGAGAAGGCAGGGCCGTTTTACTACCACCTAATTAGTGTGTGTTACAGTGGAAGCGGGTTAATGAGTGTGTGTGCTGATTCTGAGTTTAGACCACTTTCAGGCTTTAGGGGGTTGCAGCAAAGTTAGATTTTTATTTGGTTAGTTTTCTCTAATTACAGAGAAGGATTAGGATTAATCTCCTTCAGCTTTGATCACCTTGGTCCACAATCCACATCTATAACAATCATGTGCAGTCTGATTATTTATGGCAGTGGATCTGACATTGAGTCCCACCTTCACCCCTTAACTAACCGTGACCCAGATTAAATGTTTTCTACTTATTAATTTCAGGTAATGAAATGATTGGTCGGTTTGAACTTTAGATCATACAAAACGTCAACATGAGAGCACCTTTTAAGAAACATTTGTGATGACGAGTCATCATGCTACGGATGGGCATTGATTTTTCGAAGCTGTTTTATTATATTTTTTTAAACCTAGATGTGTGAATTCATTAGAAAGTAATCAGACTAAAACTAAACTCATTTCAAATCTGACCGTAGTTATTCACGATGAATCACATCTTTATATATTTGTAAACACACTGAATCACTGAAAGTTATTGCGCAGAAATTGTGTTTATTCTGAAAGGGTTACTATTATTCAGGTGAAACATGAATTGCATTGCTTTTTCCAATAATCCTTTACTGTAAATGTAGAATGTCGGGGGATCATTCTGATCTGATTTGAATTGTACATACCAGTACTTTTATTGCTTATCTTGTTGTATGGAATGTTTGATCAAGTAATATTTCTCAGAGAATAACAGTTAGCAAGAGAAAAAACTGACCCATTTATTATTACCAGTTGGTTACTGAAATTGTAATGTTTAACGCAAGAATATTATACAATTAAATAAAATGTAAAAAATAATAATTAGAAGAGCCTGAAAAATAATATGAATAAATGTAATTATAAATTTCTAATTTAATATAAATACAAAGTGCAAGATAACACTAGTTTAACTTAAACATTGGAATATTTTACGCTTAAATACAATACATACAAATTAATTTTGAAGGCCAGGGAAAATAGGCTCTAAACCAATAAAAACGAATTAAACTTTTAAAGTGCAAAATGATTTGACATATTTAGGTCTGTCAGCTGCTGGTCAACATGCCCAGGTTTCAATGAACTTCTTTGTGCAGTTACAATGTCTCATGCAGTGGAAAAGACTTTCCTGGTTAAATAAAGGTTAAAAAAAAAAAAAATAGAAATGTAAATAATAAAAAAAATAAATACAAAATCGATATGGATGCATTTTGAATCAATCCAAGAATCGCGCGACGTAATATGATATATCGCCTATTCGATTTTTATATCAACACAACTTGCTATTACTAAAAGTATTACATGAGAATAGTACCATAACCCACAAACCTGCACTGTGCACAGTTGAAGAAATGGGCCACTCCAAGGATGATATGATGCTAAACTCCCTCCCTACGAGCAACCTTTAAATCTCAATTGAGATGTAAATATCATATACAGTGGGTACGGAAAGTATTCAAACCCATTTAAATTTGTCACTCTTTGTTTCATTGCAGCCATTTGCTAAAATCAAAAAAGTTCATTTTATTTCTCATTAATGTACACTCAGCACCCCATCTTGACAGGAAAAAACAGAAATGTAGAAATTTTTGCAAATTTATTAAAAAAGGAAACTGAAATATCACATGGTCATATGTTTTCAGACTCTTTGCTGTGACACTCATATTTAACTCACATGCTGTCCATTTCTTCTGATCCTCCTTGAGATGGTTCTGCTCCTTCATTGGAGTCCAGCTGTGTTTAATTAAACTGATTGGACTTGATTAGGAAAGACACACACCTGTCTATATAAGACCTTACAGCTCACAGTGCATGTCAGAGCAAATGAGAATCATGAGGTTGAAGGAACTGCCCAAGGAGCTCAGAGACAGAATTGTGGCAAAGCACAGATCTGACCAAGGTTACAAAATAATTTCTGCAGCACTCAAGGTTCCTAAGAGCACAGTGGCCTCCATAATTCTTAAAGAAGAAGAAGTTTAGGACGACCAGAACTCTTCACTCTCTTTATGGCAGAGTGGCCCGACGGACGCCTCTCCACAGTGAAAGACATATGAAAGCCCGCATAGAGATTCTCTGGTCTGATGAGACCAAGATTGAACTTTTTGGCGTTAATTCTAAGCGGTATGTGTGAAGGTATATGTTTTTCTTTTTTTTTAAATTTGCTAAAATTCTACATTTGTTTTTTTGTCAAGATAGGGTACTCAGTGTACATTAAAGAGAAATAAAATGGCTGCAATGAAACAGAGTGAAAAATTTAAAGGGGTCTGAATACTTTCCGTACCCATTGTATACTGTATTAATTGATGTAGTGATGTGACTTTATGAGCTCAGCCTAACGGGGGTGAAACTTTTATTGCTCATAGAAATATGACAATACAATCTTTAGAGTCTAAATTTACTGCAGCAGCAGACAGATGACCTTTACTACACATTAGAAATTGTGCATAATCTATATTAGCTTCCTACACAAGAATAGCGTGAGATGATTATTTTAGGCATCGTGTGAATCGTTTGTTATACTGAGTCAAAGCATGAAGACGTAGGTTTAATTCTGCCTTGGTGCTGGTCTTAGTGTGTTGTTTGTTTTTATGCCTCAGTTTGTCCTGCAGTTGAATTGTTGTCTGAGGTGCCTCCCAATGCAATGCTGATAAATGGCTTTTACATTTTTGATGTTATTGATTAAAATATTAAGTTGAGTTTTCAGTCCCGTGTAAATCTCCCACAAATTAGCAGAAATGTACTGATTGATTATGCTGTGAATTGAATATGTTTGTCAACCCAGCCGAAATGATAAAGTTAGTGCCGCTCATTGTCCTGCATGGTTTGTGTTAACGTGCTAAGCGTTTGTGCAATTGTGCTTGAAATGTGCATAGATTGTAAAGATGAGTTTACATTTACTAAGATGAAGGGAATGGGATATATGGTCACATTGAAATTTGTCTGTAAGTTGTGTTGATTCTCTTCTGCTCTGCAAAGTTTTGTACTTTAATATAGGTTTCTCTCTTTTATGTGTCTTTAAAACACCTCGGCTGCGTGGTCCTGTTGGCACAGTGGATGAACTACTTTTTTGCTGGTATATTTATCATAACTTCATGCAAAGAGGGCTTAAAATAACAATACCATTTCACATTTACTCCCCCATGATGGATTTAAAAACAAGATATTGCGTTTAACACGTTACGAATTCCACAGTGATTAGAGAGATTCAATGCATATCGGAAAATGTAACAATTTTTGTAGATTTTGTAAATAAACGTGTATGACAAAAGGATTGTGTATGTAAAAGTGGCTTAAGTGTGGCAGTGTGCCAAAGAAAATAATTTGTTCCTCTGGAGCATCATGTATTTGGGATCTTAGTGGCCATGGTCAGCTTCTAGACCAGCAGGGTTGGCATTGTTGCTTACGTAGCAAGTATGTGTTTGCAGGGGAAAAAACTTCCAATTTCATGAAGCAACTGTTCCACTTTTCTGTAGTAATATGACCTGCTATAAAGTATATCTTTTTATTGGCCAGAGAGCAGTTAAAGTGTGCCCTAAAGCCTAATTTTCTCAAATCTTCTTCTAAATGACTAAAAAAAATCAATGTCATACTTTTGGTTCGGACAAATAATCAGAATCAGAATCAGAATCAGAATCAGAAATGTTTTATTTGCCATGTACAGTTTTGAGGACAGTACAAGGAATTTGACTTGGTGGTTGGTGCACAAAACAAGCAACAAAAAGAAATAAAAGAAATAAAAACAGAACAACAAAGCACAACCCAGCAACAATAATAATAATAATAATGATAAATATAAAGGATGAGGGATAAATAAAGGATAGATAGAGAATAAAGGATAAATAGGATAAATATAAATATAAATATATATATATACAGTGCAGCAGGTATCAAGCTGGTGGAGGTGGTGATCGGGTGGGGGGGGGGGGGGGGGGGGGGTTCAGTGGGTGACTTGGGGTGTGTTCATGTGGATGGTGGCAGAGGGAAAGAAGCTGTTTTTGTGTCTGGAGGTTCTGGTCCTGATGGACCGAAACCTCCTACCAGAAGGGAGAGATTGAAACAGTTTATGACCGGGGTGGGAGGGGTCGGCCACAATCTTTCCTGCACGCCTCAAAATCCTGGAGGCGTACAGGTCCTGGAGGGAGGGCAGATTGCAGCCGATGACCTTCTCTGCAGAGTGGATGATACGCTGCAGTCTGGCCTTGTCCTTGGCCGTAGCTGCAGCGTACCAGATGGTGATGGAGGAGCAGAGGATGGACTGGATGATGGAGCTGTAGAAGTTCACCATCATCTTTGTTGGCAGACTGAACTTCTTCAGCTGCCGCAAAAAGTACATCCTCTGCTGAGCTTTTTTGATAAGGGAGCTGATGTTCAGCTCCCACTTGAGGTCCTAAGTGATGATGGTCCCCAGGAAGCAGAAGTACTCTACAGAGCTCACTGTAGAGTTTCCCAGGGTGAGGGGGGTGAGGGGGGCTGGGTTCTTCCTGAAGTCTGCTATCATCTCCACTGTCTTTAAAGCATTGAGCTCCAGGTTGTTCTGGCTGCACCAGGACACCAGCCGGTCTGTCTCCCACCTGTAGTCGGACTAAAAGTGCTGTCAAGGCTAAAATCAACCAAAGAATATATTTTTTCAGTGTTCAAAAGCTCTGTGATATCTTTTGAGAAAAATGCATTATCAACTTTTTCTGTTATGATTACTGTCCTGTTTTTTTATGTTGTTTTGGGCAATAATTCCAATTCCTTTAAGGGCAGAGTAGAGACATCATACTCTGTTGTAGTCTTTGAGCATTATCCATTTTTTATATAATGGGTGTTATCATTTACTATATATGTATTCTATTCATTTAAATATTCATTTAATTTGCTCCCTGGTTCATGAGCAGGAAATGCAAAAAATTAGTGTAATGAGAAAAACAAGCAAGTGATTTGTTTAAAATTATAAAGTTACACGTTTTTTATAGGACTACCTAATGTTTAAATGTTCAGACCTGTTCTGAAATCCTGTAAGAAGTGAAATCATATCCAAAGTATCTGACATTTATTGTGTCCATATTTCCTATCATTGTATTACTTGATTGACTATTGAATGTTAACCTGTGTTTTACAAGGTTCTTTATTATAGTTACCTTGGCCAAGGAAGTGATATTTTCACCGGCATTTGTTTATTTTTGTCTGTTTGCTGGATTACATCAAAGTACCTAATAGATTTGGACAAAATTTTAACCAAAGATTGACCTTATGCCATGGAACACTCCATAAAATTTTAGAGGAGATCTGTATTAAGTATTGATTTTGGATTAGTTTAAAAAAAATGGAAAAATCCCTATCCCTCGTCGTTGGTGGAGTTTCAAAAATTAATATCTCTGTTCGTAATTGACCGATCTTTATGGACTTTGACTCAGTTATGTAGGGTTGGCTCCTCAATTTCCCCACCAAGTTTAATCTAGATTGTACCAGTTTCATTATGTTTTTTTTTTTGTTTTTTTTAATGGAGTTGCCTGCATAAATTTGGACCTATCGTTTTCAGACTTTTGATGCTTCGCAAAGTTTTGCGTGCTCTTTTTTTAATTTTTCATTTCATTTCAAAATACGGTTTTGTTTTGAAACACATTACTAAAGTTGAGCCACACAGTCGTTCAAAGATGTAAACCTGGGTGTGTTTTAACATTGCAGAAATATCAGACTACATCTTTGTCCTGTGCTTTTTGTGTTCCCTGTAATACTCCAACACCTATATTTTGTGCGTTAAATCCTCTGTATCTCTACAGTGTGCTGAGTAGCAGCTGACCTGCACAGAAACTGCCCCCTATTAAAAAAAAAAGACACACACACATCCTCTCTTTCACTTTCTCACTTTTCCATGGCAACAGCAGCCACTGCATACCAGAGGTTCACGTGGGCTGTAGCTCAAATAAGGACTCAAGTCTTTGAGAGACCGCAGCTTGGTCTAAGACTCCCTCACAGGACTTTGCCGCGATGCTTCTTTTTCTTCTTCCTTTACCTTGTTTTGCTTTTGATTTGTCAATCCCTTCGTACTCCTCCACACACCTCGCTCTCATCTTCTTTCTGTCTGTGTCGTGCTGATACAAACACAAACAGCCTCTTCTAGGATAACAAGTCGGCGTTCAAGCCCTCCTCTCTGTCCACAAAGCCCTAAGTGTTTTCTGGTCCAGAGGGTTCCTTGGGTACCCATGGCCCTACACACACATACACCTATACACACACACTCTCTCCCTTTGCTTGTAGCTGCATTTTATGGCTTAAAGTGCTCAAAAAAATATTAAAATATAAAAGAAAAAAGACACAAACAAACAAACTCTTAAATCATAGTCAAGCAACTCATTTTTTAAGTAGTTTGTTGTTTAAAGAAGAGGACACTAATGCTTTGATCAAATGGCAGTTTCCCAGATTTTTATTGGGCTTTAATGAGTGATTAAAAGATTTTTTGTAGTAATTCAATGCGTGAGTTAATGTGTAAGGGGTTGCCCTGCACTCTTTGCTCGACACTGTTTATGCTTTATTTCCTTGCTGTCTTTAAAGACAACTTAGCGGGGGGAAGTTAAGCTGGGTGATGAGCGCGTGCGCACACACACGCAGAAGCTGAACAGTAATCTTTCAACACACTTGTGCCATTTAAAAGAAGAGCCGACTGAGTGAGTGTGCGCGTCCCTCGGCACATTATTGTCAGTGCGACCTCCTCCTGTCCTCCATCACGACAAACATTCCAACCACAGGGGTCACTGTGACAACGGGGAGCCAATTACACACCAGTGTATTTGATCAGAACAGACGGCTGACACACACCAACACACACACAGACACACACGCACGCGCAACTTCAATTTTGAATCCCTGCTTGCTTATTTATTCAGCTCTAAACTCATCTCTAAAGCCGCGTCTCCCCTCTTTAATTTGCATGCCTGTCAACGTCTAAGAATGTTTGTATGTTTTCAATTTACGTGTCTTTTCATACCGAGTTTGTTTTGAAATCAGCCAGCATTTGGGAAATGAGGGAAAAGATGCTGGTTGAAGAGCCATGGCAGGGCATTGGGGGTGTGAGAGTGTGGGGATGTGGGGAAGAGGAAGTTACAAACACATCTGACAAGAGACATGGGACCTCAGTGCCCCTCAGTTAATAGTTTGTGTGCGTGTGTTCAGGGCAGTGTTGTAAAGTCCAGCCCACTCCCTTGGGGTCCCGTGCATGGTGGCCTCTGATTGTAGCCCTGCTGTCGCATCCTTTTCCGAAGCATCGCTTTGCCTGTCATCCACACAGAAACGCTCTGAGAAACGCATACACGGCGCCTGGCCTGCCATGTCGCTTAAGAGCCAGGAAACGCAGATGTGGCAGCAGATTAATGTTGTATGGCCCAGGAGCATGCATGAACACACACACACACACACACACTCCCACACAGATCGCCTCAGCATGAGTCGTCACAGCGCTGTACAAATGTTGGAAATGGCACAGAGTGGCACCACTCATAATTTAATCGTGATGAGATGTTATTTGTTTGCTCTCCTTCTATGGTGATGAATAAATGTCACTTATTTTATATTCTACAAGACAGTATTCTGATTAGCTCAGTCAGAACAAACACTGCAGTTTGAATCTTACTGTCATTTTCAAAGTACAACGAGAAGGCTAGCGGTGCTCATATCTCCCCTTCTGCTACATCAGTCAGAATAACTAATACCAATACACCTGGTGGAGCTGTCTTTATGATTGGTTTGTCATGCACCAACTGCTTTGATGAACGCAAGCAACAGCTGCCTGATCAGCAAGGTCCAATCAATCAGCATAGAAATACTAAGATGTCCTGGATCAGTTAGAGAAATCTACAGATGTATGCTAAAGCCATCTGTCCGTGTTGTTTTATCATTATGAGGAAAACTTTCTGTTTAGCATCTTTTAAAATGCTGTGTGTTGTTTGAACAACATATTATGTCTGTACTCAGCTTTTCAGTGGCACACATCAAACATGTAGTAGATATGAATGTTTAAAAGCAACACTTACAGCTGCTAATGCTACACAGGATATTTTATTTATTAGGTAAAATCATAGTGTATACCTCATAGATCAATGAATCGAACATCATTCAAAAAGAAAGGAAAAAGTTGGAAATTGCCCCTCAAAGGTTTTTCATATTCACTGTAAACAATGGCATACTAATATGCTACTCATACTAAGTCTAACGTCAAAATTAGTTTGTAGTGCGTTCACATTAGATAGTTTAGAAAGATTGAGTACACGAGAAACACTCGACTGTATACTGTATCAGGACATTTTTTAACACTACTCATACTCAACCGCCCCATGATGCATTGTGAGCGGAATGTAAAATCGTCCTGGGACAGGCTTCAAGCTAAAAGTCAACAAACTAAAGCATCTCTTTTTTTCTTCCATTAGTTTTTAATGCTTTACTAAATAGGGCTCTGTCTTTTTTAAGTTAACTGGTAACTTAGTCAGTAGCACAATGGCGGCTCTCCGAAATATTGGCATGAAATGTGTTTTCCTCGAGTCAGTTTTGCTTCGGCGCTTCTGCCTTCGTCACACCCAGATATCCCACCCTAAACCACAACACTACCTCATGATTGGTTCGAATCGGTTCGGTTCGTTTTCGAAAGGCAAAGGCGGGAACAGTACAAGATGGATTTTGTTGTTTGTGAACACGAGGAGAATCCATCTTGCAGGCAAGTTTAAGTTCGAAATGCATCTTGGGAAACTTGGAAGCATACTTCAGTGGGAAAGGCCACCATCCTAATCATACTTATAGTTTATAGTCAGTATATATTCATTGAGTTTGTAGCGCATAGTACGAAGTATGCCATTTCGAACAGCCTCTGTTCACATTTTCGCGCTTCGCGGGATGTGGAGTTGATATCATGGTGAATACCGGTAACAAATTAGAACAGAAATGGTGTCCTTGCCTGGTGAAGGAACACAAGAAATCCTGGTAAGATTGGGATCATTAATAATCGAACATCGTAATCGAATCGGGAAATTTGGCTCATTTATCCCTTGTGTGCATGTGTGTGTTTGGTATTATTTAAATCTGTTCATATGTATTTACATCAGCAGTATAAAACTAACCTTGTGTTTTTAAACGGATGCTAAATTAAATACCACACTATTGTTTGCGCTATGAATCTAATGCATCCTAAAACTCTAAAAGTGATCAGTATGTGGTGAAGCCTTAGGTGTACAAAGACATATTTACAGTAGTTACAGTAGTCATTGGCTTTCAGTGTTTAGTCGTTAGTGTGATTTTCCTGTAAAACACATACTTCTTTGTCCTAAAGCTTTGCCTAATGCTTCCTATTCTCATCTGCTGCCAAATAGTTTTACAGCTTCTTAGAGTGGCCACATAGAAATTGTGTCATCATCATAACACAATGCTTGTTGTGACTACTCAATTTTGGATGATTTGTTATTGGCCACATACTCATTAGTACAATTTGAGACGAGAACAGCAAACCAAAAATTAGAAAGGAAAGAGGGAAACACAGTGCCAAGGGATTTTTAAAGGTGAAATGGTTTGTTTCCAAAGGGAACAGGAGGAGCAGGCTGTCTGATAGACGTCCTGATGAGCACCTTTTATGAACGCTTCTGTCAATCCTTCAAACTAGCTTTTACGATTCATGGCATGAGGCAAGATAGGCTGTCAATCTATCACATAAAAACAGACGATCTGCAGCATGTGTGGCTTCAAACAGCTCAGAGAAACCAACTAACAGTGTTTCCTACAAAGCTTTTGTATTTTAGCGGTTGATTATATCGGCGGAATGGCCGAAGTCCAATACTTAATTTTAAAGCCAGTAGCAGCCAATTGCAATAATGTCCCCATAATATTGTGCATTACTAGACAGTGAAAGTAGTTTACGGGGGGAACATCTAATAGGGCCCTGCCATTTCCACGTTTACGGAATTGACCAATGAAAATGGAATCCACTGTTAAATGCGGAAATGATAACTTGATTGCTTCTAATACTGTTTAATATTCTGACCACTAGTGGTGAAATAACTGATTCATCCTTGCATCCATTTATTTTTGCATAATAATTATGGTCTGCAATAATGTCATCAGGATAATTTAAATACAGGTATTTTAAATTAACTTTGGCTGTTTGTATGAATAAATAAAATAAAACTTAATCAATAAACCTGCTCAGATTCAGTAAACCGTTCATCCCCGTGGGGAAATTGGTTGAAATGAATGCTGCTGTCATACAGCGTCATATAACGTATGATTATGAATAATTAAAAAGGAGCAGTCAGAATAATCCATGTCTGTTCAACACGTGTTTTTAAATTACATTTTTGTTTTTGACATACATTTTTGTTTAATTATAGTTTCCTTTTTTATAATTTTAGAGTTAAAAACTATTTTCTGAAAAAATTGATGAATATTTCTAAAAAATAAAGTGGAAAACACAGAATTTTGAAAAAAATTAGGGCCCACACAAAGAACACAACAGTGAATTAGAAACTCCTTTGACTGTATATGACACTATTTAGATTTTCAATTGGTAATATTCAATCAAAATGTTGACTCGTATGGTTTCCTTCAACAAAGTAGGTTTGTTTATTTATTTTATACGCGGTTCCCTGGCCCCGCGGTGCTAGGAACCCTATTGTAATCGTAAGGATTATTTATTATTATTAGGGGGCCAAGCCCACGGGGCCAGGGAACCGCGTATGCTTACATATGCGGTTCCTAGGACCAGTGGTGCTAGGAACCCTATTTTAATCGTAAGGATTATTTTTATTATGTTTTCCCCGGTAAAAGTGGTGCTGCAGGCTAAACCGTGCAAGGTTGGGCGATGTGCTTTGGGGGTTGGGTCCAGACCCCCCCCCCTCGCATACCTTGGACGCAAAAACTCACATATGTCCGCCAACAGGTGGAGCTATAACCAAGGTCAACTCATTTTGGCCTATAACTCCCACACCGTTTGTTGCACATTCAAAAACTTCATATCCACAGATTCCTTGAATAGCACTAAATCAGCTGGGCTAGGCCACGCTCATTTCCGCCTGAAAGTAAAATCTGGAAAACTGGAAAACCTACTTTTTCTAACTACTCTTTGGGATTTTGTCCAATCAGCGTGAAACTTGGCATGTAGAGTCTTCAGTTGGACCTGATCTAAAGTTCTGCGAATAATTTTGTTCAGGCAAAATATGCACAAATTATTAACGAGTAAAATTTTCTCACGAGCTATGAAAACGCAAACTGGTACATATCTCGGTCAAAATAAATGCTAACAACACCAAATCTGAGGTCCTTGGTTGGCATGTGACTGTGGGGGTACGCAACATATTTAAATAATGTAGGTCACGAGGGGTTGCTGCAAATATGGAATATTTATATCTATACTATAATTCAAGGGAGGTCTGTGTGGATGTGTGAGAGTGTGTGTGTGTGGAGCAAATATCTCCCCGACGCGGTGCCAGTTCGACCTGAAACTCGCTCGACGAGTTCAAAATACCCCGAGTGTGTGTATCTGTTATTTTGGAGTAATTTGGTCATTTCAAAATGTTCATTTTAATATTATTTCACTTCTGGACGACCCCGAAATGAAACCTATTCAACTTTTGACCTCAGGGTGTGAGGAGGCGCTAGCACACCATCTATATCTATTTCACAGCACAGCTCACTTCCGGTGCGTGCATGAGCTCCCGTGGACTTCTCTTTTCTCTTTTGAGGAAAAATACTTTTTTTTTACTGTTCTTCATTTGGTGATGACATTTCAAAACGTTTATTTTCATGTTAGTTTGACCTAACGCTATTTAGACCTGACGGACCTCACCCGGAAGTTGTATAACGGACCACCATTTAGTCCGGTTACAGTCTGTGTCACGACACACGTCCGTAGCGTGGTAGTGAGCTCCCGTGGACTTCTCTTTTGATGAAACATACTTTTTACTGTTCCTTATTTGGTGATAATGTTTCAAAAGGTTTATTTTCACATTAGTTTGACTGTTCGCTATTTAGACTGGACAGAGCTCACCCGGAAGTTATTGACGGCAATGGCTGCTGTGTTGAAAGCTGCACATTTTTTCGCGGTGGGTGTGTGTGAGAACCAACGGAGGAGATGAGAGTCCCAGGTAGAGAGTCTGTCTCTCTCTCACACACACACACACACACACACACACACACACACACACACACACACACACACACACACACACACACACACACACACACACACGCACACACATCAATCAGGTGACACACCTGCCACTACACCTAACTATTGACAATAGAGAAATTTAGTGAAAGTTAGGCAGGTACACGTGGATGGACTGGTGTCCATGAATTTAGAATGGACCACACTACAAATGCAACAAAAAACAATAATTATACAAAAAAAAGCACAAATGACCTAAAACATTATACAGGAAGTACACAAAACGACAACAGAAATGCAAAAAAATATACAAAAGGCTCCAAAAACACACGAAATGACTCCAAAAACATATATTACAGAAAAATACACCAAACAACAAAAATATGAAAATGACTCAATATACACAAAACTAAATATTTATACAAAAAATACACTAAAATGACAACAGAAATGCACAAAAACTACATCAGGAAAAAAAAATACACAAAATGACTGCAGAATAACACTGCAATGGCAAAAACAAACAATAATTAAAACAAAAAATATAAAAATGAGTAAAAAACCCCAACACATTCATCATGTGCATGTCTCATAGAATTAAACCAGGGAAATTGCACACATTTTACTTTGCACCTGCAAATATACCCCTTAATAATGCTACAGAGTATGTTATTATTATGCCCGTAATTGACAACTCTCCTTAAGCGCCCACTATATGAATGCATACTTCCGACCGGCACTGTACCAGTCTCTTAAATGACAAGACCAATTTTAACCAGATTTAGTGGGTATGATCTTGGGTCCCTCCTGAGGCCATATCTCAAAATTATTTGCGATTGGTCTAAGTGGGCGTGGCTTATTACATCATAACATATAAATGAACATTTATTTCAGCTAAATTATTATGTTGAGGGCTGTAAAATTTACAGGGTAGATATAGAAGACCACACAGACCACCCATACCAAAAATTGCGCCACTAGGTGGCGCTATAGTTGCAAACACATTTTGGCCTTACTTTCACATTTTAATTCACATCTTAAAAAACTTCATATCCACGTGTTCCCTATATAGAGTCGCATCTTCTGACATAGGCCACGCCCACTCCCACAGCATAATGCTCTTTGTAAGTCACTACATATAAAAAACCTACTTTTTCGAATTACTCCTTTGGGTTTTGTCTAATCAGCATGAAACTTGGCACGTAGTGTGTTCAGTTGGACCTGATCTAAAGTTGATAAAAGACTTTTGTTGGCTCAAAATATGCGTGAATAAATTACTGAGTAAATTTTTCTAGCTAGCTATAAAAATGTCTAACTCTTGCATATCTCGGTCAAAATAAATGTTAACACCAAATCTGAGATCCTTAGTTGCCATGTGACTGTAAGGGTATGAGCAAAATTGTAATAATTTACGCCACTAGGGGGAAATTTATATCTCTTAAATGGCAAGACCAAATTTGGTGCATGATCTTGGTTCCCTCCTGAAGCCATATCTCAAATTTATTTGCCATTTGGTCAAAGTGGGCGTGGCTTATTACACCATAACATAAATAAACAAACCTTTATTTCAGATGAAGTATTATGTTGAGGGCTGTGAAATTTACAGGGTACATATATAAAAGCACACAGATCACCCATACCAAAAAGTGGCTGTAATGGGTGCAAACGCATTTTGGCCTCTAACTTTCACACGAAACCTGGGGGCCGAGTTGTGCTGGAAGGCTTGCCCCCCTTTCATAACTGCTTCCAGTTCTAGTTATTATTTGTATTCTGACAAGTTTTGTTTGTTATTCAGAAATAATGTTCTTATAAAGGCCTATGCACATGTATTTTGTTTATTTACGTTATGTTTACGCATCCTGTGTACTTTTTGCTCTTGAAAAATGTTTAAAGCTAATGAACAAAATATTTTTTCAGAACTGAGATGAGAACCAGTGTAACTCAATAATGTAGATGTATGACACGCACTGTGAAGGGATGAATATGAATTATTTGAGCAGTGACCTGTACTCTCTGCAGAGATGTTCTGTTTTTAGCTCCTCAGCCTTCCGTAAGGTATGCCAGAAGTTAATATCAGACCCTGCGTTGGCCTCGCCGTGCACAATGCCCTCTGAGGGCCAGAAAGCGCTGACACTAACCAAAGTGTTCTATCAGCGCGCCTCGTCTCGCGCTAGCTCATCACCTCGGCACAACGATCATTCTGTCTTATTTTCTTCAATCTGTTCCCCCACTCACTTGGTGTCTCTTCTCCCCGTCCACCTCTCAGGTCCCCCTACTTCTGGCACCCTCATAAATGAATCATCAAATCGCTCAGCAGAGCAGAAATGTTCCTTAATTGCACCAACATCACCGGTTCTGTCATATTCACATGCACAAATATCAAAGACGTGCACCGTTAATGGGCGGTGGGGGTGGATGTTTGGGGGAGTTGTGGAGGGCGCTGCTGCTCACGTGTCTCGCCGCTGTGTGTCCTGTCAGTGCTGCTCAGCATTAAGAGAATGTGTCCATATCCTCTCCCCTCATTGTTTCCTCTTTTCTACCATGTTCTCCCAGAGTAATGATTGGGATCAGATGCTGCTGTGTGGAATTAAGATCTTCCTCCCCCCTTCCCCCCCACCACCACCCACCCCTCCCTCACCACCACTGGCCCCTCTGCCTGACAGGCATCTCGTTAGTGCAGTATGGCTGTCAGTGAGGGTTGAGATTGAGCTGTGCCCCCGCGTATCCCTCATGTCTCTCACTCCCCCACCCTCCCCCACTCTCTCTCTCTCTCCATCACACCGACACACATTTCTAGACCAATCCAACGACAACTCTGATCAGCACTCTTCCTCTCTCGCCTCAATAATGATCTGATGTCCTGTACTTTTAACACGCCACTCTAATGGGAAAGTTATTTTTGTCCCGCATACTAACCAAAAACAACCTGTTTTTGTTAAATCTCTCTCCCTCTGTCTCTCACCCCCTCCCCCCCTCTCTTCTGTCAGGTGGAGATCAAGATGAAGAAGATGGACGGCATCAGATGGGAGAAGCTGGAGGGCGAAGGACAGGAGTCCATCGTCAAACACTTCAATCCCCGTCAGTCTCACAGTTTTGCCATTTACGCTCACCCTTCCTCTTACTCCTCCTCCTCTGTTTCCTCTGCTCTTCTCCCTGAAACTTCTCTTATTGCTCCTTCTAAACCAAAAGATCAATATAACCTGCTCTGTTTGTCTGTTCTGCCCTGAAATGAGAGTGGGCAGTCGAGCCCTACTAGAGTCTTTCATTAGTCTGACAGAAAGTAGGAGAGGGAAAGGTATGACAGCAAAATATGACTCAGTTTTTCAGCCCACACATGCACCCCCATTACTGACAGTATTAATTGCTTTTGGACATCTGTCAGAGTGTGTAAGTAAAAACGACTTTTTTTTTCTCTTTTTTTTGTCTCGCTCCACTCAGGCAAAAGCAAACATTTGGCTATTAAAGGCTACTTACATTTCAGCATAATATGTTACATCTGATTTGGTGGGATCACGTTGCTGCGTGTCCGCACTTGGCCTGAATCTTTCTGCTTCTGGGTTTGCTGCTGGATTTATGGAATTCTGCAACTGATTAAATTGGGGCCCTAAGCAAGTTTGGATCCCAGGGCCCCCAACTCACCCCATCCCTGATGTATCATTGGTACAAAATGATCATATAACAACATGCATATAACTTGGCAACCCTTCATAGTATTAAATAATATACTTTCTGTAAGTATAGATGCAGTAATTTGGCTCAATGAAAAAAAATTATAGATAGATATTAAATAGAAATAACTTTAAACTGAAATAACAAAAACAAATCTGAGTCAAAAGGATAACTAAATATGCAAGTGTGCCTTTTACAGCAAACTATAGAGCAAATAAAGCAGGGATGGTTAGAACAAAATCCTGCATTCTATTTCATAATATTTTGTGAGATGTCTCACTATGGGTTACACACTCTCTGTAGCCCTCAGAAGCACTTTTCTCAATTTGCCAAGCCCTGATTGGCTAGAAAGAACTTTCCATCCGCTGGGGACACTGCCACTCTCTATAAGAGGGAGGGCGGATGTACAGTTCCTCATTCAAACACCTCTTCTCTCTCTCATGTACATCTCACGTTCTTATCGGCTAAACTGTCCACAGGCTGATTCCTTCGGGTTTTCCTGTCACCGGGCGCTGGTATCTGTAAAAGGCATTGCGTGGACCACAACAGGTCGAGAAGCAACCAGCACTTACCTTGCTCTGCTCGGTAAGTGCTGCTCCTTCACAGGTAAGTGAAATTCAGAGCCCCAGCTCCGGCTGTCGGCTCTCCTCCAGCGTTGTCGCTTCGGCGCACATTGGTCCTCGAGTGGCTCTCTCACTCATGGTGTCTGTTAGCCGCTCCGAGTTCTGCACCGACGAGTCCAGAGCTTCTGGACATCACTACTTGACGCCTCCGGGCTCGTTGGTGCTGTCCTTAACTGCTGCAAAGCGTGAAAACCCAGAGCTGACTGCTCCTTCCAACGTTGTCGCTCCGGCGTGCACGTTAGCCTCCAGCGGCCTCTCACTCCGGTACGACCCCGGTGACAGTCCCGCTGCTAGCTCTGTGCCGTACAACCAGAGTGCACGGAAGCCAGCACATCTGCTGCTGTCCCAGATCACGGCTGTCGACCCCCCCGCAGGTCCGGCGAGCGTGGTTCTCTCTCCTGAGCCTTCACCACCATGTAAGGCCCGGTTCCAACTCCATACCACGGTACCTGAGCCCCCAAAATCCAGCTACCCAGCTGCCGTTCAAAAAAAAAGTCAACGCTGTCCCCGACGCCTCGGACGTCCGGTGCATGTGGTAGCATAAAAGCTAATCCACCTGCTCTTTTTGCTTGCCTCAAGCGGCGATGGGAACCGAGGCTCCTCTCACGGAGGGGACGGGATGCACTGGGCCGACGTGTCTGATATCCGCCTGGGCCCCCCTTCTTCCTCTTCACGGCGCTTCTGCCTCAGCGAGCAAAGAGGACACGGCCCTTTTATGGACTCTGCATCTGCCCGTGGCCTCAGCTGGGGCTCCCAGTGGCCTGCTGCCTTTGGGACGGGCCGTCTTCAGTCAAACCTATTGGGCAGGGCGTGCGCTGCAGCGGCGCTCTTAGTGAGAGCTCGAAATGTCTTCTCCTTCCTCATGGCATACCAAGCTGAACTGTGTGAGGATTTTGCTCGGTCTCAGGACCCAGCGACAGTGGAGGAAATTTCATCCGTAGTAAGTGTGTGTCTCCGCACCCAGCGCCGCTCCGTGCGGGTCTTGGTTAGCGTGATGAGCAACATGGTGCTTCAAGAACGAGCGTGTTGGCTCAATCTCACTAGATTTTCTGACACAGAAAAAAGCCAAATCCTCGACGCGCAGTTGGTCCCGGACGGGATGTTCGGCCCGTCGCTGGCTTTTGTGCAGAGACGAAAAGAGGGATGATGAAGCTCTCTGTCTGTGTCTTCCACGGAAGCCCCACCATCGAGGCACGGTCCTCGGACGGTCGGGAGAGGACATGTTTCACGGGAAGTTCGGCTCACGCCCCCCTCCATGTCCACAAGCACGCATGTTCAAATAAAGATGTGTACATTGCTTAAGCACCCCAGCCAAAGGCCAGGGGCGCAGCATGTGACAGAAGAATCCTCTACTATAAGCAGCGTGGTAACGGTACCTGCTGTCTCCACTCGGCGGGAGGCCTCGGCCTTCTCCGGGTTGGAGGCTGCGGAGTTCCCGTTACCACACTGTCCCCGTGAACGAGCAGTACTGCACGCTCATTTCTGGGGGTATGGCTCTGCTCCAATGACAGGGGGCGCCGCTTTGACAGGGTCGTCTCCTCTACTGTTGGGCAGGCTGCCGCCAATAGAGAGCTCTACCTCCCTCCGGGCCCTTTAGTAGTGTGCAGTTTGTCACCTCAAGACTGAGCCATTACGCCACAAATGGTTTCTTGGGCCACTGGCAGCCTGCCTCCGGGAGAGGGTGCCACTGTACCACGGTCGGAACGCTTATCCACCCTCTCCTATAGAGGGAGAAATGGGTAGCAATCGCAGCTCTGACTTGGGTCCTGCGGACGATATCGGAGAGGTTACAGTTTGCGGCTGTCCCTCCCCATTTTGCCAGCGTAATACACACTCAAGCACAGGGGGACCCGGCCCGTGTATTGCAAGAGATCGGCTCCCTGCTGAGCAGAGAATGTACCTGAGATTTGCTTTCCGGGGGATTTGTTATGAATCCCGTTTGCTCCCCTTCGGCCTCTCACTGAGTCCGAGGGTGTTCGTGCATTGCATGGAGGCTGCGATAGTCCAGCACACGCGCATTCTGTTACGCTACTTATCTGTCCTAGGGTTCATGATAAACGAGGAAAAGCGCATGTTGTCCCCTACACAGGAAACTGTCTTCCTGGGACTGTCTCTGCGCTCGGTGCCTCTCACCGCGCACCTGTCGGCGCAGCGGGTGGAGACGTTCAGGGCATGCCTCGCACTGTTTCGACCGGGCAAATCTGTTCAGTTCAGATTATGACTCCGGTTACTCTGATTGATGGCTTCGGCCTTCCACGTCATCCGCCTCGGCCGCCTCCACATGAGGGAATTCCAGCTGTGGGTAACCTCTCATGGGCTCAGGCCCTGTGCGTCATGGCGCATGGAGGGTTCAGATTGCCTGACGCGCTGTGTCTCCATGGGGACTGTTACGTCCAGGAAGGTGATCTCCACGGACGTCAGCCTGACGGGCTGAGGTGGGGTGTTCGAGGGCAGGTCGGTGAGAGGCTGCTGGGAAGCAGACCTGCGATGCTGTCACATAAATTATTTGGAGTTGTCAGCGGTGTTCCTCTCGCTGATCCACTTCCTCCTGTTTCTCAGGGGACATCATGTCCTGGTGAGGACTGACAGTACCACGGTGGTGGCGTATATCAACTGCCAAGGTGGTTTATGCTCCCGTCGGCTGCTGCTGCTGGCACGCAGGCTGATCCTGTGGGGTTGTGACCATCTCCTCTTTGTGAGAGCGATGCACATTCCCGGGGTCCTTAACGAAGGCGCGGTCCTGCTGTCTAGGGGCGCGCCGGTGTACGGGGAATGGAGGTTACACCCACTGGTGGTGCAACAGTTGTGGGCCCTCTATGGACGGGCCGAGGTGGATCTGTTCGCCATGGAGAAAAACACGCAGTCCGCGTTGTTTTTCTGCCTGCACGGCACGAATGCTCCCCTTGGCGTAGACGCACTGGCACACGTCTGGCCATGCACACTGCTTTGCGCATTTCCTCCGTTGGTTCTTATACCCCCCACTCTGTCCAGGATGAGGGAGCAAGGTCATGCACTGATCCTGGTGGCGCCTCACTGGCCAGCCATGCACTGGCTGGCAGAGATTTACCAGCTGCTTTGCGCTCCTCCTTGGCAGCTCCCGCTGCGCAGAGATCTGCTGTCACAGGCGGGAGGAATGATATTCTACCCACACTCAGAGCGGCTGGGTCTGTGGGCTTGGCCCCTGAATGGCTCTCTGTCAGCGATGGGACCCTCACAGTGTGTGATCTTCAGCTTACAGGGTACCCGGGCCTCTTCCACTAGCTCTCTGTATGATTGCAAGTGGGGGGTTCTTTGTCATGTGAGATTTGTCTCTCATATTACTCATGAAACCGGGGTTATGTAAATAACCTACAGTGTTTCGAGGGTTTATTCCTCCAGGGGTGTCACATCCCTTTTTCAGGGCCCGGGGGGAGTGATCTTATCATCCCTGCAGAGCCTGATTGACAAGTGCGTGGCCTGTTTTCACTGTGATAGTGTATTTGGCAGCGATCGCAGCCTGTCATGTGGGTTTTGAGGATAAAACGGTGAGTCAGCTCCCACTGATCGGCTGTTTTTTTATGAATTGAGCACACGCCCTCCTCCTTCCCCCCCATGGCCAGACCAACAGATCTGGCGGTGGTTCTCATTACAACTTAATAATCATTAATTATTTCAATTAATGATTATTATTGGTTGGGGGTACCATTTCATCATATGAGTGAGACATCTCACTCATATTACTCATGGAACCGGGGGTTACTGTATATACATAACCTACAGATCTCTGGGGGTTATATACATAACCTAGAGATCTTAAGCATCCTCCCCTTAAGCCACTGGGGTAAGCTAGCCTTTGGGTTGCTTTTCTGTGAGCTGTGTTGTTACTAGCACTAGCTTCAGCTAAGTGGGTTCGTGACATCCGTGCGCTCTCGGTTCACCCGTCATGCGCTCAGCTCTTTCCGGGCGATGTGGGGATTATTTTGGAGCCCAACTCGGTGCCGACAGTGGTGGACTCTTCATCTCGGGAGCTGCCATATCCCATAATGAGACATCTCACGAAATATTATAAAATGGAACTTTAGGTTATGTATATAACCCCGGTTTTATGTGTAATATGAGTGAGATGTCTCACCAGACAACCCTTTTTGCCCGAACGAGTGTTCCCGGTGGATGGAAAGTTCTTTCCAGCCAATCAGGGCTTGGCGGATTGAGAAAAGTGTTTCTGAGGGCTACAGGGAGTGTGTATCCCATAGTGAGACATCTCACTCATATTACTCATAGAACCGGGGTTATAAACATAACCTAAAGTTTTCATTGGTTGTCATGTTTCATTTTGGACTGAGCAGCCAATAGGAAGCCTCAGTCCGTGCACACTTTTCCCAACTTATCATGATTTTTTTGTTTCTGTAATTAGTTAAGTAGTGCTTATTTTCCCTACACTAGTTAGTTAGTACACACTTACCATCACTAGTTCATTAGTGCTGCTGCAAATGGCTTTACGAGTAGATATCTTACTTCTACTAATTCATTAGTAAACATGTTGGGTCCATCTAGTTTAACACTAGGGGAAAAAAAGACTTAAAATAGTGATCATGCTTACTAGTTCACTAGTTTAAGCCTTTATTGCTAGTGAGCTTTTCAATCTTCAAGTAACATAAAATTGCATCAGCAGTTGTCAATGATTGACTAGTTATCACGTCGGAGTCTTTGCAGCTTGCTAGGGAACTAGTGTGTGTTTTGGCGGCCCTGGTGATACCATATTCAGACCCATATTGTGTCATATTGTGTGTTTAAAGCTATTGAGGATATTGAATTAGATTTAAATTGAAGCTTTGAGTGGCTTTACACGATTTACAAGATGTATCCCCCCTGAAGATATAGTAAATAAATTACGTTTTTTGCCTCTTAGCAGGGTTTAAGTCTTTATATCTTCCTGATTCAAACACTAGTTCATTTCCCTCATCAGATCCAAACCCATCTGTATCTCAGACTACGGGCAAATGGGACAAGATGGTGGTGGAACTTAAAGAGGAGGAGAAAAATGAGAACCTGGAGGGCGACGCCGCACTCAACAAACTCTTTCAGCAAATCTACTCTGACGGCTCGGACGAGGTCCGACGAGCCATGAACAAATCTTTTGTGAGTACAAAGGTTCACTGACGTTAAACTTATTTAACACTACACATCTCTAATGTGAGTTTCCTCAGAACTGGTGTAACTTCTCTCAGTTTGCAGGAGAGATTTAAGCCTTTTTTGTATTGTTACCAAACTGCATTAGAAAGCTTCACTCGGAACCAGAACAGCTTTTGTTAGACATCTTGTTTCCTTAAAGAGTAGCTGTAGTGAAAATGTAGATACCAAAAAAAAGTGTTTAAAAGGACTTTTTAGAACGATTTTATATTTTGGGGTAGGACTGGGCGATATGGCCTTTTTAAAAATATCCCAATATTTTCAAGCTATTTACAATATATATCTCGATACATATCCCTTGCTTTGAGATGATGTTTTGATGCATACAACCGAACCAGAATCGCAATGTTCAAGATATATTGATGTTTTCTCTGTGATGTAATTGGGGTGTCCCTTAATAGCGTACCTGTCAGTTTCTTTTTTTCAGAGGGAAACTCTTAAAATAAGGTAAATCAGTTAAAGCCACATGCCAAATGTCACTCAGGGACCTTTATATTAACAGAGGTGTAAAAAACAATATCAAAATTTAGAAAACAAATTATGCGTATTTTAAAAACAACTTCAGCTGACTAAAGTGCTGTACAGTTGTATTATTATTATTATTATTATTATTATTACCTGTCGAGGATTTATTTATTATTACTGACAATTGTTCATTCATCAGATACTATTATCCAAAGTGGCATACAGAATATATAAACAGTTGCCACTACTAACACGCACACAGACACACGCACGCTGTAATGATGGCCTTCTGAGGACTGTCCCTTTAAGGGCCATAGGAACGTATGGTCAGAGTTGAGACTTGCCATCTTCCTGATATGTACTGAGCACATGGACGGAACTTTATGTTACTTTTCTGTTTCCGTCCCGACAAATAAGCAGCGTTTGAGCTTCCCCTGCTTACAATGAACATGCAGTGTGACTGTAACGAGTTGTTTTGAGTCCCGTTTGTAACTTGTGAGACATTGACATGGGAGAGGGAGAGGAGAAATAGGTGCGGACTTGCGGCCAATGGAAATAATTGTTATGCTATTTTAACACTAAATGATATCGATATAAATGATATTGTTCCATGTGAAAATGTGCTAGCAATCTATCGATATAAATTAAAATATCGATATATCACCCAGCCTTACCTTGGGGGCATATACTATGGAGAGTCGTCATTTTGGTTTTACAAAGGTATAAAGTCATTCCAAAAAGTCATTTTAATGTTTTTGTTTGTTTGTTTGTTTGTTTGTTTGTTTATTGGAAATACATAAACACATTTTTTATGATATACATTTTCACTACAAGTACCCTTTAATCGTGATGACAAAATTTAAACTTTTTTTTTTTAAATCACTCGCCCAGTTTATTTAAATTTCAAACAAAACATTTTGGTTGAATATTGAATATTTGTTGCTTTTCCATGACATTTACTGTATACAGCTCTATTTTTTTTACCTTTTTTTTACCTATTTGCCTCCACCTTTGCTATTATGTGCTCCTAAAAAAATGTGCTACCTACTGCTATATTAGAGAATCATTACTGCGTTTTTATAATGTTTACACAAGAACAGTGCAAAATGTATTAATTACTGTAAGAGTAGGAGTTATTTGTTCATCTAGTGGGCAAAAAGAAAAGGACTCTGGTCATTTGAGGAGGTGCACACATTCCTCACCTTAGTGGCTGACGGCTGTGTCGAGCTCCACACAAAGAGGGGGTTTGTGTCAGGCTGAGAGAACATGTAGCTTTAAGCTTAGCATCATTGATGTCATGATCTCATGCTGCGGGGAGACAGTCCTCTAGAAAAGAAAAAAATGTCCTCCTCCATGTCCTCTTATAATAGTATGGTTTATTTTACCTCTATATACAGTGGGTACGGAAAGTATTCAAACCCATTTAAATTTGTCACTCTTTGTTTCATTTCAGCCATTTGCTAAAATCAAAAAAGTTCATTTTATTTCTCATTAATGTACACTCAGCACCCCATCTTGACAGGAAAAAACAGAAATGTAGAAATTTTTGCAAATTTATTAAAAAAGGAAACTGAAATATCACATGGTCATATGTTTTCAGACTCTTTGCTGTGACACTCATATTTAACTCACATGCTGTCCATTTTTTCTGATCCTCCTTGAGATGGTTCTGCTCCTTCATTGGAGTCCAGCTGTGTTTAATTAAACTGATTGGACTTGATTAGGAAAGACACACACCTGTCTATATAAGACCTTACAGCTCACAGTGCATGTCAGAGCAAATGAGAATCATGAGGCTGAAGGAACTGCCCAAGGAGCTCAGAGACAGAATTGTGGCAAGGCACAGATCTGACCAAGGTTACAAAATGATTTCTGCAGCACTCAAGGTTCCTAAGAGCACAGTGGCCTCCATAATTCTTAAAGAAGAAGAAGTTTGGGACAACCAGAACTCTTCCTAGACCTGGCCGTTCTGCCAAACTGAGCAATCGTGAGGGAAGAGCCTTGATGAGAGAGGTAAAGAAGAACCCAAAGATCAGTGTGGCTGAGCTTCAGAGATGTAGTAGGGCGATGAGAGAAAGTTCCACAAAGTCAACTATAACTGCAGCCCTCCACTAGTCGGGGCTTTATGGCAGAGTGGCTGGTTAGAAGCCTGTCCTCAGTAAAAGACATATGAAAGCCTGCATAGAGTTTGCTAAAAAACACATGAAGGACTCCCAGACTATGAGAAATAAGATTCTCTGGTCTGATGAGACCAAGATTGAACTTTTTGACGTTAATTCTAAGTGGTATGTGTGAAGAAAACCAGGCACTGCTCATCACCTGCCCAATACAATCCCAACAGTGAAACATGGTGGTGGCAGCATCATGCTATGGGGGTGTTATTCAGCTGCACGGACAGGACGACTGGTTGCAATTGAAGGAAAGGTGAATGCAGTACAAGTACAGATATATCCTGGAAAAAAACCTCTTCCAGAGTGCTCAGGACCTCAGACTGGGTTGATTGTTCACCTTCCAACAAACAATGACCCTAAGCACACAGCTAAGATAACAAATGAGTGGCTTCGGAACAACTCCGTGACCATTCTTGACTGGCCCAGCCAGAGCCCTGACCTAAACCCAATTGAGCCTCTCTGGAGAGATCTGAAAATGGCTGTCCACCAACATTCACCATCCAACCTGACAGAACTGGAGAGGATTTGCAAGGAAGAATGGCAGATGATCCCCAAATCCAGGTGTGAAAAACCTGTTGCATCATTCCCAAGAAGAATCATTGCTGTACTAGCTCAAAATGGTGCTTCTACTCAGTACTGAGCAAAGGGTCTGAATACTTATGACCATGTGATATTTCAGTTTTTCTTTTTTAATAAATTTGCAAAAAATTCTACATTTGTTTTTTTTCTGTCAAGATGGGGTGCTCAGTGTACATTAATGAGAAATAAAATGAACTTTTTTATTTTAGCAAATGGCTGCAATGAAACAGAGTGAAACATTTAAAGGGGTCTGAATACTTTCCGTACCCACTGTATTTGGTTGGTATTGATGCAAGGTCATTATAAACAGTCGTGCCCTTGGACTTCTCTGTCAGCAGAAAAAGCAAAAAGTGGGTTATCAGCTGTTTTTATTCTCTTCAAAGCGTGGACTCTTCAAGCAGCAGTTTGGTGACCTCAGTTTTTTCTGAGCTGTCCTCACACTCTTATGTTTTAAACAAGAACACAAACCTCAAACAAGCTCCAAATCTCCTCTTTTCCAGATATTGTCAGTTATCTGGATCATTGATCCTGATCATGGTATCATGATTTTTCACACTTTAAAGACTTGGAAGAAATTTCAGTCCCCATTTATAACGATACAGTAGGACCAAATGTATGGGCACCCCCATTTATTTTTTTGTTTTTTGAAAAATCGTGATGAAATGCGCAATCTGGATCGGATCTGATCAAATTTGGCATAACTGAGTCAAACATCATAAAGATCGGTCATTACAATTTTTTTCTACTGATCCAGAATCAGTATATTGATGCAGATTCCTTCCACATTTTAATGAAATTGGCCAAAGGCAGTGGTTTCCACCCTCTTTTTGGATCGTGACCCCATTTTGATATCATACATTTCTGGCGACCTCAAAGACATTTGTTTTTCTAGAACTAGTTTTTGATCATGTTTGTTATTCTTTTTGACAAATACAGATTAACCAGGATTAGTGACAAATTGCGCCAGCTCAGATATTTTTATACTGCCTATACTTTATTTGAACTATATTTATATTTGAGAAAGTGAAAGTATAGAATACAGTTGTTTAAAATTGTGTGTTGTGTTTAATTATGAAAATAGATATTTAATTCATTTCATCTTGCTTTACAGATATATAGCGCTAAATACAACAAAGATAGACCTTCAATGTTCTTCAACCTTGTGGTCATGGGGTCATGACCACAAGGTTGAAGAGCATTGAAGGTAACACACATGTAACAATGACGGTGGATAAACGTCATGTGTTGTGTAATGATTGTGACTGCTTTAGAAGCTGGTGGTTCTGAAAATGATTTAACTTGGAGAGGCTAAAGCCCTGCATGGGCCGTGACTGGACACAAACTACTACAAGGATTCCTCACTATAGGAAGAGGGAGCCAGAAATAAACAGGCTACTGTGTGAATAGCAACAAAGGCCAAAAGCAAAAGTTCTCTGTTTAATTATTTTTTTAAAGTATTCCTCTCTTTGGCATTTCTCAGAATCTACACCACAGCATTCGATCAATCACTCCTTCCATGATGCATGAAATCCTCTGTTGTCCAACGTGCCCTAAAATGTGGAAGCTGCTGCAGATATTAGATCAGTTGCTTTCATGAGATTTCCAAAACGTTGGCGTACACCTCGCTGAGTAAGGCTTCAAGGAGAGTTCACCAAACTCTGAATGTTGCCTCTTGCTTTTTCTATTCCTTCTCACCACAAAGAAAGTTGGTAGGAAACAACTTAATGTGTGTGTTTATACAGCAATAAAAACATTGAAGATTGAGGCAGACAGAGACACGAGTTCAGACGAGTACAGGAAATATTATGGAGATAAAATCACAAATATCTAGTGACACCGAGGCTTTTTTTTTTCTGGAATTAGATTTTAATCATGTTTGTTATACTGAATTACAAATACAGAGTAATTGCTCTGCACACATTAACAATATGTGCCAGCTGCCAGATATTTTCATACTGTATTTAATTAAAAAAAAATTATCTTCTTTTCTTTGTATTGCATTATATTTAGAATAGATTTAGTGTTACTTATATTTTTAATCAGTAATTAATTGTATCAATTTCTAGATATTTCAGGCAACCCCGAGGTTGAAATACAGCGGGTTATACTGAGCTACAACTCTTTCTCATCTTAAGAGAGTGTGCGTGCATGTGTGTGTGTGTGTGTGTGTTCCCTATGGGAACTCATCCATAGAGAAAAGCACCTTTCAATACTACTTTTAACGTTTGAAAGTGGTGGAATATTTTCCTTTTTCTGCAGAGTTCCATCATCTGTTTGTCAAATGATCCATGATCTGTGGAAAAGGAACAATGTCAGTGCAGTGAGTGACTGCTGTGAAATATATCTGAGGAAAAACAGCAAACAATACATCTGTTCAAAGGGCGTGGTGAAACTCGACTGCAAAATTAAAGTCAACTTCATGAGGTCTCAGATTTCTGCTATATCAGTCACTTTGACACGAGTCGTATAAAGCACAAGGTAACCAAAGCGTTCTTTAAATCATTCATCTGGGGGTTTGAAACATCCCAGGTCTCCCAGAGCAGAGTCGGCACATTCTTCACAAAAATGCTTCGTCACTCGTTCTCTGAGGAGTTAACTTTACTTTATGATTAACTTACATGTTCGAATGCAACAGCAAACATATTAATTCCCTTTTGTAAAGCAGGTAAAGCAAAAACACCTAATGCAGCAGCTTTAAAGTGGCCTCGCAGCTGCTGAGCTTTTCGTACTTCCTTCCTGATTGATTTTTTTTGTAGGTGGAGCTTGGAGCACCAAGTGTTATTTTTCACCGTGTTATAATTCAGGTGAGACGTTCATAGTGTCAAACAGTGAAAAAGAGTTGCCCTTCCAGGTCTTGCAATGACAGGATGTTTTGAATCGATTTTGTGTGCGGTCACTGAGTCGATGCAGAATCAGCCGCAGCCGCTTCTCCTTGTATTGATTAACCCCTTACTCAAACTAAAAGCATCCGGCTGAGATCTTTGTTTGTTTACCTTGTTGGAAAGTGTATGCAGAACAGAATAAGCAACATTTGTTGTGAGTTGTTGAGCCACACTTCTGTTTTTTTTTCTTTGTACGTTTAATATCCACCATTTGTCCAGGGTTGGGGTCGATTATAATTAAAATTGACATAATTGTAATTTTATTTGAAAAGATCTGCTGCTGTTGTAATTGTAATGGAATTCAGATAATTTACTTTGTAATTGGTATGAAAATTCTATAAAAACTTATTCTACCTTTAGTAGGAGAGCACAGATAATGAGCACCAGTGCAATACTTGTGCCAGATTTAGCCATGAGCTGCTTTCCATACGTTGTCCTCATACATTTAAGAAGATGTAATAAAATATACAGACATGGACATAATATACACACAAGGACATGGATATAATATATACATTTACAACCAACCGAAGTAATTCCTTATTGGGAAAAAAAATGATCACATGATCACAAGACTGACTCTTAACCATTTTTCAGCTCTTTTTTAAAAAGCTGTAAAGCTTTAATTTACAGCTTAATAAAAGTAAATCTAGGGAACCGTGTTACAGTTCTAAGGCTTACAAATACATATTTAATAATTATTAAAATATGTTTCACATCAACTTTTCCCACTACCTGTCTGTTCTCTTGAGGATCATTCCACAGACAAAAAAAGCCTCTAATGCTCACACCGAAAATATTAGAACCAATATTTTCATTGATTAGGAAGCCTATCAAGGTAACTAAAAGATGAAAAACAAATTGGATGATAGGTTGTAGGTTATTTTACAGTAGGGCTGGGCAAAAAATTGATTTAATCGATTTATGGAATTTGTAGATAAAAACAATTTTTATTTTGCAAATTCAAGTTTTTAAAAAATAATTTTTTTTTAATTTTATTTTATTTTTTAAATTTTTTATTTTTTTCCCACTACAGTTTTTTTGGACTTTTTCGCGTTCCATCCTTTTGGGTTACCATAACGCAATGTGAGCCAGCCCCCTCTTTGTTTACCCTTTGAGTAGGCTATGTGTGTGCCACAGGCATGTTTCATTTTTTATCCACACTATGCTGAGATGCTAAGGGAAGAGTTTATTATTATTGTGATGTTATATGTTGTAAAATATGTAGTTTTCTGTTTTCTTTATCAGACATTGAAGCTACTGTGAATTTGCTGCTGCACCTTTGCTTAAACCTGGGTTAAAGCTTGAAATAGTTGAATGACAGAGCCTCATTTACTTTTTATTTTGGGATTGTTCTATATATTTTAACTCTTGAGGACAATCACAGCAAAAAAGTTGCACTTTTGACAATATATCTAATGTCTGCAGTCATTTTTAAGTGCATTGAAAAAAAAATTGAATCAAAACTCAAATTTTTCTTTAAAAAATCTGAGATTTTTTTTTAGGCAAAATCGCCCAGCACTATTTTAGAACTAATTTAAGCGGGCAAAATCCGACCCATTATCATAAGATATGCTAACAGAAATGCTAACATAAGAGGAAGGTTAAGTTTTATGGGCTTATTTATTAAAGGCTCAGTAATTGTGATAATTGTGCTTGTACTTTAGTAATTAAGAACTTAACTGTAATTGGCTTTCAGGGGAAAAATAATACTTGTCATTTTAATTGCATCTAGAAAAAAGTGCTGTTCATTGTAATTGAAACATGTAACTGACCCCAACCCTGTTCCATTGATTTATTTATTTATTTTAAACTACTGGTTTTTACTTTGTGTAAAGAGCCTTTTTCACTTCTATCCTCAACCTTGGTTAGGCAGATATTAAATGTGTCCCACACAGAATAAAATCCATGTTTCCAGAATGTTCACATCCATGTGTTGAGTTCCAAGGTAGTGTGACTCTCAGTCAAACGAGAGTGAAAGCACGCGCTGTGGTTTTAATTTTCCTTTCCTTGACTCGAAGCATGAACAAAGAACAACACTAAGTTAAACGTAAAAGCGCCACATTTAGCAGCGCCTGATGCAGCAGGAACAGCTTGTCTGACTAATGAGCTTCCACGTGTGGATTTATGTGTAAGGAAGGAAGTAACGTATCATTTTGCAATTAAATGTTGATTGATGATTGGAGCGTGTCAGCAAAGCCCGTGTTTGTAGCGATATGATTTCCCCAAAGCAGGAAACTGGCTGGGATAAAAGGAGCCGCTGTGATTTCCAGAGAGAAAACCAATGCTGGTGATGATCAGAAAGCATGTGACCTTTTAGAAGAAGGAGGGGTTGAATTCTTCACTCACCTAACTTCATGAAACGCACACATCCAGAACTACTGGGATATCCTAGCAGGGTTGGTGTGGTGTCAATTATAATTGTAATTGCGTAATTCATCATTAATTAGTGAAGGTACAGGAGGCATCCTCATTATTGTTATCCATATATTTTATTATAGTTATTAAACTTTTCCCATCCACCACCTACTACTCCCACATGTTTTTGAATGATTTCAACAAGTTTGGTGTCAAAATGTGCAGATAATTTCTGTCTATTATGCTATGTATTTGCTTTTTTTTTTTTTTATAACTTTTCAACTGTTTAATTTTTCATTTTCCCCTCCACATCAGACATTTTCAACATCGCTTACTTTGAAATTTGAACTTCAGCTGTTCAGCCATTCTTGAACTGATTTCAACTATTCTACTTCAACATGTTTAGCTGTGTGTTCACTTTCAGCTCAGACCTTCAACCCATTTCAACCTTTTCCACTTTCTTCAGCTTTTTAAAAACTTTATTTAGATGGTTTTAGATCCTACAACCTATTTCACCAATTTTCATCATATCTTCTGCGTTTTTTCACGTAGAGTTCATTGACTAGGCTAATACTAGGCTAGTGCTAACGCTAAGAAAATGCTAATCTGGTGCTAGGATAATGTTTAGCTAATGCTAGGCTAATGTTAATGCTAGGTAATGTTAATGCTAGGTAATGTTAATGTTAAGCTAATGCTATATTAATGCTAATGCTATGCTAATGTTTATGCTAGGCTAATGTTATTGCTTGCTAATACTTATTCTAACTAATGCTAATGATAATGCTAGGCTAATATGAATTTTGGGCTAATGCTAATGCAGTGTTGGATGACGTAGGCCAGCACCTGCATCCTCACAATATTTCAGTTACAATTATGACATATTATAATGTAATTTTAATACTAAGTTGCAGTTGTAATGATACTTGAATTGTAATTGTTCAGATAATTGACTTAGTAATTGTAATTGGCATGGAAATTCTATAAAAACTGATTATAATTTAATTAAAAGCAAAACTGGGGAACAGTGTTACAGTTCTATGGCTTAAACATACATAGTTAACAATCAGTAAGATATGTTTCATATTAAAGTTTTCCCACTACACGCCGGTTCTCTTTAGGATCATTTTACCATTTAAAAAATAAATAAATAAATTGATGTAGGGGTATACTGAAAAAAGAATGCTCAAACACCCACACCAAAAACATTAATACCAATATTGTTTATGGATAAGGAAGCCTAACAAGAAAACCAAGAGATGAAAAAAAAATAATGGTTGATAATATTTTTTAGTGTTTTTTACAGCTGATTAAAAACATGGGTCAAAACTGACTTATTACCATAAGAGATGCTAACTGAAAGCTAACACCAGAGGAAGCTTTTTTTTTGTGTGCTTATTTATTAAAGGTCTCAGTAATTGTGCTTAATTGAAGTTGAACTTTAGTAATTGAGAAAGTAATTCACTTTCTGGAGGGAAAAAATATTTGAAATGTAATTGGGAATAAAATGCCGGTCATCGTAATCATAATTGAGTTGATACTCATATTTGAACATGGATAATTGAGGATGTAATTGTAAAATATAATTGACCCCAGCCCTGTGTTCTAGACTAGAAGATGTTTAATAACTGCTAATGAATTGTTGTCTCTCCCCCCTCCACAGATGGAGTCAGGTGGTACAGTCCTGAGCACCAACTGGAAAGACGTCGGCAAAAGAAAAGTGAAAATGAGCCCTCCAGATGATGTCGAGTTCAAGAAGTACTGAACACCTTCTATCCCCCATTTCCTCCCTCCGTATTCTCACCTCTCTCTCGCATCTGCTCACGTTTGGGAGTCGTTACTATCCGCCGTCTCCTTCTACAGCCCCTCTTTGTCGTTGAGCTGGTGTCTTCTATCAGTACAAAAACCATCACTTCAACCTCTAATTTCAGCAATAACTTCTAAACAAATACAGTCAAGTTAATTCAATAATCAGTTCTAGTGATTCTCAGGATTCATCCCATCTAATTATCTTGGTAAAAGCCAGTCATCATTAAATGAAACTATATTAAAATGTCAAGAAAAGCACCAAACCTTCTGTCAGACCTGCTTTCTCAACCCCAATCATGTTATTTTTCCTCCTGAAAATTTAAATTAAATGTAAGCAAATTAAGTCATTTGAAGACTCTCAATGTTTTTATTTGCTATTTGATAAAAACTTGACAGCAACACTGTCTCATCTGGATATTTTCACCCGTAGCTTCACTCCAGTCGTTCTCCCAGTGTGACTCAAGCTTCAAATGTGCTTCAATAAAAGATTTGATGTTTGGCTCACAAATTTTCTGTGTGTTTCTTTTTCAGGGACGTCTCCGACAAGACGACTCCAACCCAAGTATAGTGAAGTGTTGTGTGTTGGCCGTTACTAGTTTGACTACATTTCTCTATTGTCGTTTTCAACATCAAACAGATTTTCAGTGGTTAAGCTGCTTTCAGAGCAAAATAGCGCCGTAGCTTCCACTAAAGCTACATTTTCCGCGGCATTTTCTAAACCTTAAAGGCATTTCTCCCATGTGACGTCACGCACCTATCGCAGAGACGTGTTTATCTTGTAGAACTCCATGACGAGTTCACAGAACGGACACACGTTCCGATGTTGACTGTGCAACCCCAAAGGGAAGCTTCTGTCAATGTCGAACACAAATTGGCATCACATTTTTAAATTTTCTCTACACAAACATAAAACAATGTCACTTTGAATAAATGGATAATTTGATATTTGTGTAGATAACAATAGTATAGATTGGTGCTAATAAATATAGCACTACACACAGACAGACAGTACTTTAACTACTTGACAGTAATACAATGATCAAATTACAAAACAATGAGGTGGATAAAAGAAACAATTAAAACCACAAAACTGAATTATGAGGTTTTCCATTTAAATGTTTAGAAACTTCAAATAAAAACGGACTCATACGCACAAAACTGTTTGTTTTTCGTTGACTTTGTTGGGGAAGAAAGAGTTTAATAAACAATTGAACTGATTTCACTTATTTGTTTCACAGTTTCATTGATCACTAGATAACAATGACTTGTAATGAAGTTTGATGAATGTTAAAGAAATAGCTTTGATGTAGTTGAGCTATAGCAGATCATCCAATCATTTTTGGGTCGTGACCCCATTTTTATATCACAAATTTCTGGCGATCACAGAAACATATTTCTCTAGAATTAGTGTTTGTTATACTGTGTTACAAATACAGATTAGACAGGATTAGTGCACACAGTAATGAGATGTGCCCAGTCAGATAATATTATACTGCATTTTATTTGAGAAAGTATAGAATACTAGCTTGAGATTGTGTGTGTGGTGAAGCTCAAGTACCCCCTTTTTCTTATTTCTGGATCCAGGTACCCCCTTTGTCCGAGTGCAACATTTTGCTTATAGAAAACGACGGTATTATTAAACAACTATAGAGCATAATGACTAAACAAGTAATAACACACATTTGAAAGAATCTCATTGTGTAAATAAGTGGGAAAAAAAATACTATTTAATACAGTGGTTCCCAATTTTTTTTGGACCGTGACCCCATTTTGATATCAAGAATTTCTGGTGACCCCAAAGACATTTTTTTTCCAGAATTAGTTTTTGAGTTCAGATAATTTTTTTTAACTGCATTTTAATTGAACTAGATTTATATTTCACAAAGTGAAAGTATAGAAAAAGTTGTTTAAGATTGTGTTTTCATAAATATATATGTATAAAAAGTATTTTGAAATTTCAATAATCTTTTAAAAAGTTTCTGAAATATCAGGCAACCCCACATGGGGTCCTGACTCCAAGGTTGAAAAACATGATTTAGTGGCTCCTGAATAGATAAGTTTCTATAGTTTTTATCATTAGGACCGACACTTTATTTGCTAATATCTCTCTCTCTCTCTCTCTCTCTCTCTCTCTCGCCCGCCCCTATAGTGCCACCGTCTACCCCTAGGGGTACACATACCCCCATTTGAGAAATATGTATGCGTTTTCCCATTTTATTCTCTTTCTTTTTTAAACTTTTTTTTTGCTTTTTTTCTCCCTTTTTTCATTTTCTTTTCCTTTTTTCTTTTCTTTTTTCATTATTATTCCTCAAGAATATACATTTGATAATGATTAAAAAAAACAAAAATAGAATTTTAATCAATAACCAGACATTTCAGAAGACCCCATTTTAATTCCAGGCGAGCCCAAGGTTTAAAAACACTGAGCTATAGTCATGTTATTATAGTTTATCTTGCTACATACATGTATTTCTGGTGGGTTGCTTTAGTGTATATGTTTATTTATAGAACAGCTTGTCGCTTAGCTACAAGACGTGTGGCGTTACTGATGAGTTCACTGAGAATGCAGCGTTCAGCAGGACGAACAAATAGATTGGCCTCAATGTATCTCCTATGTAGCAGCAGTACAGAGCATTTATTCGATTGGCCTGATCTTTCCAAGGCCAAACATGTGGCTGTGGCTGCTTTAGGTGAGAGAACTTTAATCCAGATGAGCATCAAACATCTCACACTTTAAGTGTTAAATTAATCTGTCATCGTTTCATCTCTCAGGACGATCAAACGATCATTTGTGGCTCTGGATGGAACTTTTTTCTCCCCGGCTCATACATAAACACACACACACACCGCCTCTATCTTCACCCTCTATCCCTGCCCGGGGCAGCACTGCGACATCAAACAGAGCTAAGCGCTTTGCATCGTGGGTAAGATCTGGTAGTGTGACGGCGACAGAGTCTTTAGTCTCATTACAGAGTTTTAGAGCTGCAACTCACAGTAAAGAAATGCAAAAACTTCTTTCAGTGGATTCCCTTTGGAGCTGCCACCCATGTGACACATCTCCAATGTGTTTTTTAACAAGAGAGTGCATTAGAGCAGTGTTTCTCAAATGGGGGTACGTGTCACCCTAGGGGTTCACAATTGCATAACGGGGTACTTAGAGAGAGAAATCAACAAATAAAGTGTCAGTCTTGGTCCCACCTGAGGCGTAATATGACTGTAAATGGTATTTAAAAAAAACAAGAAATCTATCCAGGAGCCATTAAATCAGGGTTTTTCAACCTTGGGGTTGGGACCCCATGTGGGGTCGCCAGAAATTTCTGAAAAATAAAAGCAGATTTTTGACATTTTTGAATTATTATTCTTTTTTTAAAAACAAAAAAACACAATTTTAAACTTTCACTTTCTTAACCTTGTTGAACTACAATTCTGTAATATATATATATACTGTATATATAATATATGAGCTCAAACATAATCATAATCATCTTTCCACTTATTTACAAAATTAAAATCATTAAAATGTGTGTTATCAATTAATTCCATCATTATGCTCTATAGTTGTTTTTTATAGTATTCTGAGCAAAATGTTGTAGTCGGGCAAGGGGGTACTTGGATTTAGAAATAGGAAAAAGGGGGTACTTGAGCCAAAAAAAAGTTTGAGAACCACTGTATTAGAGAATAAACCCAGTTATAGTATATATAGGCGATAAGATCAGAATGAAATAGGCAGCACTGTTTTCATAGTTTACCTAAAAAAAAACTTTATTCATTGATATTGCACTTCAGACTATTGCAGATTAAAAACAACATTTTTAATGAAAGTACATTTTCAGCTAACAGGAATACATTGTTTATCGGAAGCAACAGATACTTCTCGAGAAAGCAGAATGAATGAGAAAACTCTTTGTATTTATTTACAGAAAGCAAAAATAAGAAAAAATAACTAAATACAGGCTTACCAGCACTATAGAGACAGACACATGTGGCTTTACAGTCAGTAAGAAGCGGTTGGATGCAACTATTCCTAATTTGCAGAATGTTCCCTGACCTGCTGAACTACAACATCAATCCCTGCTGTGCAGCCAGTGCTGTTTACCATGCATTTATAATTCTCGCACATTGTTGCAGAAGCTTACAGGAGATGGGAAACCACTGTCTCCTATATATCTAAGCTTAACTCCCAGCTTCCAACTGGTGAAGTATGGAGACGTTTGCTCACACCAGTCCCATAATACGTGCCACCCACCAGTTGCATGGCATGATGACTCTGCAGGCCACCCTGCAGCCCCTGTAGTGGTACGGCCATGGGTGGTACCCACCCAGCGGCTCGCAGATCCTCTGGCAGTGGGTGTAACCACGGCGACACTCGCTGCAGCACACGCCCTGATGGTCCAGCATTGAGTCGTGGGTCATGGTGTTCTCGCCCTCCAGACCTCGCTGAGGGAGGAGAGGAAGGGACAGAGGTCAGAGCTCGTCATGCTATACAGATTCAGCTGAAAATAAGCTTATTTGAAACTAATTGAAAAAGATTTCCCACACATTTGTCCTCATTTATCAACCATTCATACGTTCAGATCTGAGCGTCCGACGTGCGTTTGACCATGTTCATGCAAGCTTCAGTATTTATCAATTCTGATGTGATCGTACATTGCGATCAGATCTCAGGTCAATCTGACTGAGACTGAAAATAAAGTATTAAACATGCCTCAGCTCTCATTTAAGCATAAGGAGACACATTCAGAACAGATCTAAACTGATTATTCAAACGAATTAAACCAAATACAATATTTTAGTTTTTTTAAAGCCCACGTTGTGACTGATACCACTTTTTTTGGTTTTCCTTTCATGGAATACAGTATAATGGACCTTATTCATGCTTTTCAATGTAAATACTTTTTTAAATCTTTACAAATGCACTGCAGTAATCAGTAATGTGATAAATTATAGGTGACATTGGCTGAAGGCATAATAAATACAGACAAGGAACAATATTCTGTCATTTTTAAGGCTTTTTTTTTTTTTTTTTTTTTTAAACCGTTTAGATCAGGGGTGCCCAATCCTGGTCTTCAAGGGCCACTATCCAGCATGTTTTAGATGTTTCCTTCTTCCAACACACCTGATTAAAATCATCAACTCATCAACAAGCTCTGCAGAAGCCTGATAACGATTCTGATCATTTAAATCAGGTGTGTTGGAAGAGGGAAACATCTAAAACATGCTGGATAGTGGCCCTTGAAGACCAGGATTGGGCACCCCTGGTTTAGATTGTCAGTTTTTTTTAATTGTGATATTCATTGCCTACAGCGTGCAGACTGAGGCCGATATAAATGCCATATCCGTGTGTGTCTTCAGGATCTCTGTTGTGAAGTTGTTCTCAGTGCACACAGGGGGGCAGACGTCAGATGCTCAGTAGCTGGTCCTCGTCCACAATGTGCTCCTTTAATTCCAGTTTTCACACATTCAAAAAGCACATCTTTGTTTTGCTCCACCTCAGATGTGAGGATGCCGATTTTCATCTTGGAAAAGCTTCTTTTCTTGTTTGACCTCAGTGGGCGGGGCCTCCAAAACAGGAGGGCGTAACATGTTAATGATGACTGAATTCAGCCGCCGCATTTATCAACACCCGATTATTTGTACGCTGGGCTTGGTAAAGTACAAATTTTTCATAAATCACACATTGGTCCTGTCATATGACCACACGTACACTTTGCACCCTTTTTGACGCAAAGTTGATAAATGAGGGCCATAGGATCTGGTGGGGGAGGGGCTATCAAACGTGGGTTTCTGTTGTCATATATTTTCTTTCCCAACACGCCGCTTGCTCTTCACCCCCTCCCTCTGTGGTTATCAGGAATGTGTTGTAGAGCGGTGGATTCTTCAGTCTGTTTGGAGATTAGAGGAAAAGTGGGGCCCATCAGAAGGGGTGAGGATGGAGGGCTTGTGAAGGGGAGGGTGTATGTGCGTGTATGGGAGTCTGTGTGCACAGCCAGGGCAAAAGGCCCAGCCGAGGAGGCTGAGAGGGATGTGGAATTATTCATACCGCCTCGGTGCTGAAAAGAAAGCTTTAGACAGGCACACACACAAAAAAAATAACACATGCACAGACATCACACTCAGATCTGCAGTGACAATCGGGGGCCCATCCAACGTGACCCCGGCATCTGCTGCCTTTCCTGAAGCTGTGAGAAATGCATCCCCTGGAAAAACCATCTCAGGTATTTCTCAGATTCAAACGGACAGTCGCGGACACTTCAGCCGGACACAAACACAGGAAATGTGTGAGTGAGTTTGTTTGTTTGTGTGACTCACCTGATATGGGTTCTCTGGGTTGAACTCGGCCTCCACATCCTCTTCCTCACCCTCGGCTGTGGCAGACTGGCGACGCTGACGGGGAGCGGCTCTCCTCTTCCTCTGGCCGCCTGTACACATCACAGTCTCATGTTAGAGCCAGCGCTGTAGCTGCATCCTCATGTGTTTTGACTTTCTTCTTTTACTCTTCTACAGAGATATTTTTGGGTCGTGTCAACAGCAGTGTTGAATGAAAACATCTAAGTTTTGTGGAAGAACTCACAATCTTACAATAGTTTGTTTTTCCCCTTAGTTGGTCTAAACTTTGTCGTGTAAACTACTGTTAAATGTTTGCACACACCTGCATTTTGAATCTCTGTTACCAAACCATGACTGTGTTCAAAATTGCATACTAACGTACTACTCATGCGGAGTCTGACGTCAAAATGAGTATGGAGTGCGTTCACATTAGATTAGATAGCATGCGAAGATTGAGTACGCAATAAATACACGGATGCATACTATATCGGACCATTTCAAGTATGCACGGTGGGCAACACAAAAGAGATTTGGGAACGTGAACTGGGATTGGTTTTTGATCAAGATTGGTGGGAATCCACGCTGAACCTCAATCTGTGCCCGTTCGACCTTGATATAGTTCAAAGTTGTATTTAGATGTCATTACTCCAAGACAAGGTTAGCACGGATTTTCCCAAATACAGTGGATGTTTGTGACAGATGTGGGGGATCACCCTCCAATCTTACTCATATGTTCTTCTCTTGCCCAGCCTTGACAAATTTTCTGCAAATTTACTGCAACATCCTGTCCGAGGTTCTCTCAAAAACTATTGCCAATTCACCACACATTGGTATTTTTGGTCTTCTGAAAGAGTATACTCGATACTCTACTAAAGAATTGGAAGTAATAGCTTTTACCTCCGTAAATACTAGACGCCACCTCCTTCTTAATTGGAAATCAACAACAGCCCCTTCCAACACTCAATGGATTAAGGAGGTTATGTCGTTTTTAAAAGTAGAGAAAATTAGACACTCGAGAAGGGGAAACTATAAAAAAAATAGCAACCGTTTATCGATATTATTGCGACAACATAACCATCCCCACATTTCCTTCTTTCCATTTTTTTTGTTTTATTTTATTAAATATATTTATTTATTTGTTTTTATTTATTTCCCAGATTATTATTGTGTACAGACTAAGTACTTTTTTCATTGAATTGTCTATCTGGTTTTGTTTTTTTGTAATAATTTGTTCTTAAAAATATGAAAATTGAATGTTGTATACAAACGTTTAATGCTGACACTAATGTGCTTTGGTATATTTAAGTGCCTTTGATATTCTTGTATACACATCAATTAAAAAATATGAAAAAGAAAAAAAATTGCGAGCGGAATTTAAAATTGTCCTGGGACCGGCTTCAAGCTAAAAGTCAAACATTCCCGTTTCAAAACAAAAGAATCTCTTCTTGTCTTCCTTTTAGTTTTTAACGGTTGTGTAAATAGGGCTCTTGTTTTGAAGTTAACCAGAAGTTTAGTCAGCAGCATTATGGCGGGTCTCTGAAAATCTCCAAAATGTCGGCATTTCCGCGGGTTTTATAGATGAAATGACCACATGATATTCTACTTGGTCACTTTCTTGTTTAAAATACTTTCAGAATTTTCATCCCCTCTACTAATGGCATGTAAATTAAAAGAGGCTTTTATCCGGATTTGCAGATGGAATCATAATGAGCCAATCGTTATATTATGTTGTGAGTTCAAACACAGAGACATTCTTAAAAAATTCAATAAAAACCTGACTTCATACCGGTTGAGTAGGTGGGGCGTAGCCAGAAGATTGGCAGGTCTGCACACAAGTCCTTGATCTTGTTGCTGAGGAAGGCGGAGTCTGTGAGGGGCGTGTCAGCTGCCACCCAAATCAGGTCATTCTCAAACTTGGCAGGCATCACCTCGTCGTCCTTTAGGGAAAGGTTAGAACCAGAGGTGTAAAGAGTACTGATACTTCCTACTCAAGTAGTTGATTGAAATTGTACTCAAGTACAAGTACAAGTAAGTCATACATAAAATACTCAACTACAAGTAAAGAGTAGCTCAATTAAATAGTACTCAAAGTAAAAGTTACTAGTTACTTTTACCTCCCACGTTTATTTTTTGGTAATAAATCTTACCACGGTCCCCTTGCATACAGTAAACATCTCATGGATAAACTTAAACAGGAAGAGACAAAAACTTGTATAAAATAAAAGGTTTGTCAAAATGTACAATTGTTTTTTTTTTTGTTTTTTTTTAAATAACACCAATGATAATTAAAAAATAAATAAAATAAAATCAGGCTCTAAGTATTGCTATATTTATGAACTATAAAACTGAGGAAATAACCAGGATTCAATGCTGTTTCAGTGCGGTGCGTTACGTTTAATCTGGTTGGTCGGCTATGATGTGATGCATTTTGCTGGTTGTCTGGTCATTTCATTTTTTGTAGTTTCACAATGTACGTTGATCATTTTAAAACAAAAAAATAATAATTTTATTCAGTAACGGTTGGGTGTACAAATGTAATAAATGACTTTACTTCTTTTAAAACTGACTTAAGTACAAATAAAAAGACTCATTTAGAAATATACTCAAAAAAGTACCCATAAAAGCAACTAAATTACAGTAACGTGAGTACTTGTAATCCGTTACTTTCACCTCTGGTTAGAACCAAATGGATGTTTACAGCTTGAATAACTTCATGCCTAAAGCATTTTGTCTGCGTTATGGCCATGTTGTTATTGGTTTTAATAAGACCATCAAATGAAGCAGTTAAAAACAGCCCCCGAGACTTGAGTATACAGGTTCTCCTTGCACTAATATTTAGCGTCAGGCCTCGTCAGCATCTAAAGGGAGATGATGTATATTTTCAGGTTCACGTAGATGAATTAAGAAGGGGCTCCAGAGCAGAGACTGTGTCGACATAAAACTGAATCCACAGCCAGCAGGTAAATGTGGACATCTGCTGGGATGGGTTTTTACCCTGAGGCGTTTGTTCCTGAGGGCTTTCACAGCAGTAGCTACGACCATGTTTGTGGAATGTTATTCCCCAACCTCCCAGTAATGGTGCTGCTACTTTTTTTTTCTCCAGCTCAAATGATTTGCTGGAGGGACAAATAGAAGCGAGGGTGCTTCTTCACTGCTCCACTGACTGATAAAAGAGTCTATCTGACCCACTCTCTCCCATGTTGGTGTGTGTGCATGTGTGTGCGTGCACGCTTATCTTTTCCATATTCGCCATCACTCTAAATTATAGCAAATGACCAGCCTGCAGCAACCATTACGACAGCATCTCCAAGTCTCCACGCACACCATCATTTATGAGGCTAAGGGAGGCGATAACAAACACGCACACAAAAGCACAAATGTGAAATAAATGATCGTTTATGAGCCAGACAGGCAATAAGAGCAGCCCTGCGTGATAATTAATAGTGTTGTTTATATGTGCGTGTGTGTGTGTGTGTGTGTGTGTGTGTGTGTGTGTAATTGTGTTGATTTGGATTTATGTGGATGTGAAGTTTACGCAGAACTAAACGGTTTTAATTATCAGACAGCTTCAATTGAGTAATCACAAGCTGTGGTATTAGTGTGTTTGATAACTACACACACACACACACAGTGTATAGAGCCATGCTGTGTGTATTTTTATTTCCTTTTTTTAAGTCTTTATAAACCTCTCGTTTTACAGAGAAGTGCCTCTGTGTCTCTGCTGGGTCATGGATGTAAATGTCTCAGCATGAAAGAGAGAATTCTACATTAAGTGGTTCTATGTAGAAAGATGATTATTTCATATTTCATATTCTAACAGAATTTAGTGTTTCCATTTCTACCGCAATATTTAGGACCCCATGAGGTCACGTTTTCATGAGGGTTTATTTATTTATTAGCAGGATTGCGTCATCAAAAGTACTTCACTGACTTTGACACAATATGTTAAGGTTTCATTTATTCAGACTTTTTACAGGAAATTGACTTTGAAATTGACTTTGATCTCCTGACATGTTTCAACTGCCAACTGTCAGTCTTCCTCAGAGGCACTCTTCTTCAGAGACCATCGGGTGATGGTCACACCCAGAAACAACACATAAGGACACATGAAAGCAATCAGCAGATGCCTCTGAGGAAGACGGACAGTTGGCAGTTGAAACATGTCAGGAGATCAAAGTCAATTTCAAAGTCAATTTCCTGAAAAAATTGCCTGAATAAATGAAACCTTAATATATTTCAAAAAGAAGACAAAATTTTACTTGCTGGAACCATGATTTTAACACAATTTTACGACTAATTCTGATTCTCTGTAAGTTTGAAAAATCAAAAAGCCTCTATCCCTCATCATTGACAAAATGCCAAAAATTTACATCTCAGTTCATCATTGACCGATCCTCATGAAATTTGACTCAGTTGTGTCAGGTTGATTTCTAAAGTATCCCGCCAAATTTCATCCGGATCGCATTTGGATTGCGCATTTCATTGTGATTTTTCAAAAAAATTGGGGGTGCCCATCCATTTGAACCTACTGTATCATTATTAATGGGTATGGAAATGTCTTCCAAGCCTTTAAAGTGTGAATGATCATGGTACAATGATCAGGATCACTGATCCAGATAACTGCTCATATCTGGCAAAGAGGAGATTGGGCTTGGCAGAGGTTTGCACTCTCTGAAGCTCTTGTTTTTACAAAAACAAATGCAACATGGAATCAGGATAGGCATAGCTGTGACACCAGACAGGCCCGAGGCAAACACCTACAGTAACTCTGCCTTTGCGTAAAACAAATGCACTGAGAAAAACGTTAATGTATAGAGCGCTCACCAACTGGAATCACCTCCCCTCGCATCTAATTGCAATATTAATCACTTTGTAAACAGATGAATTTGAATGAGTGCAGATCTGATGGTAGTACCACATGCTGTAAGGCTGTTGAATGATGTTCTTCTCTTGTAGTTGCTGTTTAATAGGTGAAAGATTTCACTATTTTTTTTTTTATTTTATGAAGGACATTGATTTAATCTTCTTGCGATTTTTGTTGGAAAGCCAGGGAAAAGTCTTCACCAGGTTGAAGACTAATGGGGATCCTATACATGGGGCAGTAAACATATATGCTATTGTGTCTTAGACCTTCTGGGATCAGCACTGAGCTATTATGAGGGTGCACTTGTAACTGCATCCACACACATGCTGACAGCATGGAGAGGAGATGTGATGAAACAAAAGCAACCCACCAGGTCGAAGGTCAGCGCGTCCTTGTTCAGCCCGTCCACGTCGGGTAAGTGTGCCTTCACCTGTGTCTTGATGTAACACTTTTCACCTCCTGCGAATCGGATCCCTGTGATCCCCTAAAGGAGTCAAAAGGGGAGACCACACAGCATCTTTAATATCCTGCAAGGCAGTGGTTCTCAAACTACTTTAGCTCAGTACCCAGTTTCTCTTACTTTTCAATCCAAGTACCTCCTTTGTCCGACTACATTTTGCTCAGAATTCTGTAAAAAAACAACTACTATAGAGTATAATGATTTTTAAAGAATCTAATTTTGTAAATAAGTGAATGAAACAGTATTTAATTCTTCCTGAATAGATTTATTTCTTCAGTTTTGATCATTTATGGCCATCTCACGCCTGATGTGGGACCAAGACCGACCTTTGTATTTTCAGTTCATGTTCCAATCAAGATATTTTCTATCATAATTTTGTGTCATTTTGTATATTTTGTTGTTGTTTGTCTGTTCTTTTTATCATTCAGTATATTTTCTCTTATTTTGTGTGTTTTTCTTGTCGTTTTTATGCGTTGTTGGTATTGTTTAAATTATTATCTTGCAGTTGCGAGTATTCGGTGTCATTTGGTTGTTTCTCTGTTATTTGTGTGTATTTTGTGGTGTATTTTTTTTAATCTCATTTAGTGTGTCTCTGTTGTCGTTTTGTGTGTTGCTGATTATATTAAGTATATTTCTCTCTTAGTGCGTTTTTTTTTTTTTTTGGTGTCATTTTGTGTTTTTTGTTGTTGTTTGTTCTTTTTATTATTAGGTATATTTTTCTCTTACTTTGTGTGTTTTTGTCGTCGTTTTGTGAGTTGCTATCTGGTATGATTGTCATTTTTAACTAAAAAGAAATATTGTAAAACACCATCATTTTAATGCTTTCATTCAAGTACCCCCTGTAGTGCCATCGCGTACCCCCATTTGAGAAGCACTGCTGTAATTGATGAAGCAGTCTGATAGAAGAGAATACTCTCAGTTAATGCCTTTGTGCACAGCTATCACATGTATAAAAAAAAATAATACATCCACAGTGACACTGTGATTAAAGGTCAGAATTTTAATAGTCAAAAGGCTAAAACTGCCGCTTCACTGGCCTGATTGGTCTGATTGGTCCACTTTAATTAAAGGTCAAAAACCACCAGTCTGAATGTAATGAAAATTGCAAGGACAATGCATCTCGACAGTGATTGGCCCTGAGGGGATAGCGTGTCTACTTGTTCTTAATTTCTCCGCTGCCGTAATGAGCCAGTCTCCCCCACAAGGGTCTTTAAAGGCTTCAACCAGTCTGATTGATTTCCTTTCGTGAAGCTCTCAATGCCCTCCTGATTTTTTTTCGATTACTTCCAATCGAACTCACAATCTCAAAGTCATGGACCTCCATGGCCTCGTCCGCCCCACTGCCAGTGCTGAATCTCTCCATGTTATTGGCCGAGTCAATCTCCATTGAGCCCTCCTCCACTTTGCCATTGATGCTCATGCTGTAGTGGACGTTGTAGATCTACACACACAGGCACACACAAGGTTTCATCAGGATGGCATGTCAGGTATGAGAGCCCTTAGCGCAGACATGGGCAACTGGCGGACTGGGGAACACATGTGGCCCTTGGTCTGATTTCATGCGGCCCTCAAAGTAAACAAACAAAATGACAGAAAAATACACAAAAGAAAAGGAAGAATACATTAAAAAATACAAAGAATTACAACATTGCAGGAATATACAATAAAAGACAAGAAAAACACACAAAACGACTACATAAATGAGCAAGACGACAACAGTAATACACAAAAAGGCATGAAAAACACAAAAAATTCACAGTACTAACAAACAAGGCAAAACAACAACAGAAATACTCAAAAATTACCACAAAAGAGACAACACAAATACACAATATTTATAGGAAAAATACACAAAAGGACAACAGAAATGCACTAAATGCTTCATAACATGCAAAACAACAATAACCATGCACATAATGACAGAAAAACACACGAAACTACTACATAAATGAACAAAACAACAATAGTAATACACAAAATGACTCCAAATTACACAAAATGAATCAAATTAACTTACAAAATAACAGAAACATTACAACAAAACTCTACATTTAGACATGACAAACACAAAAAATTCACAGTACTAACAAACAAGCAAAACAACAACAGAAATACCAAAAAATTACTCCATGAAAGATTCAAAATGGCTCTAAAAAACATAAATTTTACAGGAAAAACACATTAAAGAATAACAGAAATGTACAAAATGCCTCGTAATGAGCAAAACAACAACAAACATACACAGGATGACAGTAAAACTCTGGTCATTATTCTAAATGCTGACATGAATGTTGATAATGTGGCCCTACGATCAAACAAACACATTACACATTTTTGTGGCCCCCGCTGTGATAGAAGTTGCCCCCCTACAGGGCTCTCTTTCACTCCCTTTTTACCCTCCATCTCCATTCCCACCCTGAGAGTGTTCCCCTCTTTTCTCAAACACACTGAAGCAAACTTGGCCATAAGAATGGCCTCCTTACAGCTCCCAGTAATGTCATCACCCTTCTACAGAAGCTTTCCGTCATGTTATAATAACTTTTACTTGGCTTTTATATGAAGAACACGCTTTGGAGGCCACACTTTGCCTCTCATTTCTTACACCTCTTGCCCCTGGTGCATCCACCGGACCAGAGACCACCCCCTCACCCCCCTTCATCCTCACCCCACCTCACCCAGCACGGATCCTCCAGCGTGAACTAGACTCTCAACAATGCCTCCATTCACTGAGCTCTGCTTCGAGCACTGTGGAAATAGAGTGTTGAATTTACACTTCACTGTTCACTCGAGCTGCAAAGTAAAGTTCAAAAACACATTTTGATGAGCCGTTTCTATCTCGTGACCATTTTTTGAGTTAAAAATAAGTTTTTACATTCACCAGTTCAATACTATTATAGACGTAATTCCTGTAACTTTCCATGGAGAAAGAAACTGCTCAGGAACCCAAATAACTGCACCAGCTGTCTCACTTTTCTTTCTATATATATTCTTCTCTTTACTCCAAACCATTTGTAAGCACAAAGTATTTCTTTATTCAGGTATTGTCAAGGCGCCAAATGTGAGAATGGAACATAACAAACTAAAAACTACGAGTAATATAACAAGGAATTATCAGATAAAACAGAAATGTATACAGTAGTCCAACATAAGCTCAAGAAACTAAAACTGAAACACCTTGTGCAAAGTTCTGTGTGACGATATAAAATTTAAAGATTTTAAAAATGCTCTTTCAACATTTACAACCCTGTGTTAACAATAAGGCCAAAGCTCACTCGCAAATAAGTCAAATATAAGTCAAACCAAAGTGATTAATCTGCTTTTTTGTTCATATCCATGTGTTTTTATAACATATTCCTGTCCTGATAAAGTCATGCAGATGGAGTGTGAGTTATAACGCTCAAATAAAAAGCCTATAATAAAACTTTCCAACATGTTGGCGAAATGCACTTTATTTAAAAAGTGAATATTTTTGATGGAAATGGGTAACTAATTAAAGTGTAGGAAACTTTAAATTACCTTTGCGGCACAAAAACAAAGTAATTAGCGTAGATTTGTCGATATTTATATACTTTAATTAAGCTTGTTTGACATTGAATATATAACCCAAATAAAATAATGGGTTCAGCCCAAATGGAGCTGATTAACATCTTAAATTAACACTAAGTTTTAAGTGTTTGACAGGCTTCAGCAGTTATAGCCAGATGTTAAGACAGTGCAGGTTACTGGGAGTGATGGGAATTGTTCTTCTTACATGCTTCTCGTTGTTATTCCAGAAGTAAAATGCTCCCACAGCTCCCAGTAGGAGGAACAGAGCAGCTGCTATCAGCACTGCGATGCCCACCTTCAGGAGGCGCCCTGAGGCGACGGGTTTCACCGCCACCGCGGAGTAGGCCTGCAGATAAAACAAGCACACCCCACACTGAATCATAGCCCCATATTAACTTATGGTTACCTCTATGTGCTCCTGGCTGCTGGAAAACAATAAATAAAAAAAACAATAACAATAATATAAGGTGGTAGCTGTAGACAGAGACTCACCGGAGGCATAAACTGATCCTCCGGTCCCACCGAGGCGATCGGTACCTTCTCTGAGCTCCCGGACATGACTGCAGTTCCTGACCTGAGGGAAGTCTGCTCCACTGCCCTCACCCCTCCTCTGACGGGGGGCTGGAGGAGGTCTCACACACAGTCCACTAGTGTCCAGGGGCGAGAGCATCACTTCACAAGCTTTTATATCTTTAACTTCAAATACAATCTATATTTGATGAACATAAAAGGTGTTTTTGAAGTTCAAAAAATATTATTTTCTACCTTCATGATGATCCTCCCTGTGAGGGATTTCTTCTCCCCTCCCAACCCGCCCCCAGCAAGATTTTTTCTATTTTTTCCCATGCAGATTACTAAGATCACTTTGGATTTACAGATAATGAATCAAACTGTTAACAGACGATAAGCTGCTTTACATCAACCATCACTGCTTCTCACAGCCTCCACAGACTGAGGCTCTTCAGAGGGGACCCAAGGAATGTTGCATGTTTTTCCCACCTGGGGCTTGTGCATATTTACCTAGCAGTGTAACCGATCCCAGTAAATACACAGCAGCCCAGTTTCCCTATACCAGGGGTTCTCAACCTTGGGGTTGGGACCCCTTATGGGAGGAGGGTCGCCAGATGCCTTTAATTTCAGCTCATTTTTCCTTATTTTTACCCTTTTTCTGCAACTAAACTATAAAGTTGATATATTTTAACCTATTTTCAACACTTTTTTTTGCCATATTGTTGCTCCTTTTAGTGAATTTTTGCTACATTACTCCCATTTCTGCCACTTCTCTATCAAATTTCAATGCCCGTTCTTCACATTTTTTCCACTTTTAAGACATTTTGGGCACTTATAAATCCTTTCCACTACTTTTACCACCTGATTTTGCAAATGTTGACCCATTATTGTCACTTTTAACCTCTTGTCATCATATTTCATACAATTTTTTGCAACTCATTGTTCCTACTTTTTAACTCGCATTACCTTAACCCCCCTCCCTCATTTCTCCCACTTTTAAGACAATATTGACACTTCGAACCCTTTATACCACTTTTTCTCCCTCTTTTTAGCCACTCTAACTTGCAACTTTAACAAATTTCTGTGGTTTTTAAAAACCCCAAAAATCTCTCCCCTTTATTCCCCCTCATAGATGAACCTGTCTCCACATGACTGTTCTTCATTGTTCATGTCTGTGTTCAACCACCTTCAGGTACAGTGGGGGTCCCCGGTCTCTGCTACCTTTATTTGGGGGGTTGTGCACGATATGTGCTAACCTGGCCCACATGTTCATCCCCCTGCGTCGACATCTTTCTGTTTTGATTCAGAGCTATGCTAATAGCGCTAGCCCAGCTATTTCCTTTCCCCGCAACTGCGCATGCGCCAGTTTTTCTTTGGTGCTTCTGACTTCGTCACACCCGGATATCCCGCACTAAAACACAACACCGCCTCATGATTGGTTCGAACCCTTTCGGTTCGGATTCGAAAGGCGAAGGAGGGAACAGCACAAGATGGATTCTTGTGCTGTTCCCGCCAAATCCATCCTGCAGGCAAGGTTAGATATGTGCATGCTAAACGTGAATTTAATGGCACCACGTTCTTAATCTCAGTCGTTGTCCCACCCTCTGCATCAATAACCGCCACATGAAATTTTGATGATTTCTCCAGAAGCAAGGTCAGACACTTCAGCTGTAATTTATCACAAAGATTCCAGGTTGAGATCAAGGTCAGATAGTTTCTTCACACTAGGCTTGCTCACATAACACTATGGACCTCCCATTCACTCAAAACTGTCCCCACAATGCTGGGAGCATGAAATTATCCAACATGCATTGGCATGAGTCAATGATTTCTCTGCCTTGAACTACCAGACCAGTGAAAAAATAGCTCTATTTTTACTTGCACAACATAGGCATGTATAAGTATAGTGAGATTCATATAAGGAAAATTGATTATAGAGTAAAACCCAGCATGCTTTATGCTTCTCAAACTTTTTTGATCCAGTGATTCTTTACAGGAGAGAACATTTTTAATGTCCCCCTCAAATTCCTCACATCAATTAAACACAGTCTATTTCCATTTGTAGCTTTAAATACCAGGAAGAGAGACGCCCCTCCCTACACGCAGAACACACACTGTGAGTAGAGCATCATCTTCCATGGGGGGCCACATTAAGCAGGAATGGATGCACTTATGCACATGCGCATTGGACGCGCTGCACGCCTATGCGCTCCATGAGGCGCGGAAGGAGATAAAACGTGTTGTAGAGAGATGTGGCTGTGCATTCATCACTGCAGTGACCAATCAGAGGAGCGCTTGCAAAGTTGCTGAACATGAAGTTGTCAGCATCCTCTCGGAGCGCGTGGAACGCTGAGTGAGCAATTATTAGCCGATGTATCCTTTATATCAAGCATGTCAAAAAATGAGCTGCAAAAACTAATCATTGATTAAGATCTCTAGTTCATACAATTGCATGTGACTTTGAGGCTGAAAAACTCACTAGTAAAAAAAATCCTTAAACTTAAGCCTTTTAAAGCCCTTACTAGTAAACAAGGTGGACCAAACATGTTTACTAGAGAACTAGTAGAAGTTAGATATCATCTAGTAAAGTACATAGTATAGATATCTATTATTTCTTCTTATCCCCCTGCTTCATTTGCACTATAGTTTGCTGTAAAAGTCACACGTTCATGTTTAGTTCTATTTACGACTCAGATTTGTTTATTTGTTATTTCAGTTTGAAGTTGTTTTTTTTCAATATTTATTTATTTATTTATTTACCTTTTAACGGTTGATTATTTTGTGATAGACTATTACAGACAGTACATTATTTAATACTGATAAGGGTTGTCAAGGTAAATGCATGTTGTTATATGATCATTTTTGTACCAATGATACATTAGGGATGAGGTTAGGGCCCCAATTTGGTGGTGGTGGGGGGCAGGAGGGCGAGGGGGGGGGGGGGGGGGGGGCTGCATAGAAATGATCTATTCTTTGAACATTTCAACTTAGAAATTTAAGTTTTTCATGCATTACCAATACAGAAAATATCATTTATTTGGGAAAACAAACTGAAATTATTGTATTTTTTTTTTTTTTTTTTTTTTGCATGATTTTAAAGACATTGAGACCATTGCTCTTTGCAGAGATAGAACCGTGTGTCATGTCCACCATATACTGTGCATGTAAAGTATGTTTGTTTTATTGGTGCACTGGTCCCCATATGTAGTCATACACTTTTGTAATGATACAACATTAATACCACTTTCTGGTTGTGTTAAATTAATAAATAACATGATAATTAAATATTGTCAATTTGGCAAATAGATTTATTCAGGTTAGCATACCTGAATGTATTGATCCCGGTTAATGACCCATTTTCCAAATATTTGATCATCTTCTGCATTGGCCACTGGCTGTCCCAATACTTTTGTCACTGTCGGTGCACATTTGCAAACAGCACATGCGTTTCCTTGACGCACGCGCAGCAGCTCTCCGTGCGCGCACATCTAAAAAGGGTTTATTACTGTAAAAGCATCCTAAGCATATGTTAATCTGCTGCTTTACATGCAGGTCGTATGCAAATAAACAACGTTATTAAGTGATAATACAAAAAAAAAAAAAAAAAAAAAGAGAGCAGCACTGGAGGATTTTATTCTGTATGCATGAGTGACTGGACTGATTTGCTGAAAGTCCTTGGCGCCTTCCCTGGCATCTCACCAATGAAGTCTATATTTCTCAGAGAAGGGAAAACTTCACTGACCTTCTTCTGCAGGCTGCAAGGACACAGCCCCAGCTCTCTTTATCTACGGCTCTGCCACCACTGCAATAACAGCGACGCCTGTTGGCTCTTACTGGTGACTGATGGCTCCTCCTCCTCCAGGCCATTTAACCTACTCACCTGTTCCTGGATCTCATTGAAACAGAAACAACGCTCAGCAGCAGCAACGTTCAGAACAGTATTTCAAAGTTTATTTTCCTTTCAGAGGTTTACTGTGATTTAAAAAAAAAAAAGATCCTTTACATTTCTTTTTTAATAATGCATTCAAATAATTTTACGCGGGATATCAACTTGATACATTGCAGGTCTCCAGCACTCAAACTGAGTAATTCTGTGGAACATTTTTTTTTTTAAATAGAATGCATGCTTAATTATTAATAATTACAGTTCATATGTGCACATTTGTACTTCAATAATACTTTTATAAAAAATAAAATATCTCTTTATGTACAAATTTTGCATATTATACATCATTTCATGTCCAGCAAAAATGTTTCAGTGATTGAATGGACTTCAAATGTGACTTTTTACATTGAAACAGAAACACAAACATTAGAATTGCTTCACATAGTTACAATATAAATAAAAAAAAAACAAACATTTGAAGATACTTTACATTTCCATGAGTGTTTAGTGTGCATTGTCATTGTTGGGACAGTGTGTAGGGCTGTAAACAGGGATGCTTATATCACTGATCTCCTGAACCCTCACAGGTCTGGGTGGAGTGACCAGGACGTAGTCGTACTCCCTGTGCAGCACCTTCTCGTACACGCTCTGCAGACCCACAGTTTTGGGGATGTGGGCTTGGTAGTAGGTGTCTCTACGCTGAGAGTCCGTGGGCATGGATGCGTTTTTGGGGAGGGTGCTGAAGGAGGAGAGGGTGGGTGCTGGTGATGGTGCTGCGTTGGCTCTCACTGCTGTGGGGCTCCAACAGCGATCTGAGTGACCCAGGATTTTACACTCACTGGTGCAGGCCCACAAAGCTGAGAGAGAAACAAAGAGATATGAAAGTTAGGCTCTGCATTGCCATGAATGTGACGACATGTCATGATACGATATATCCCGATACTAAACAATACGATATACATGGCGATATACTGTGATATCAGTGATTACAAATTCCACCTTTACAAGTAGAAAATGGTATAAAATACAATTTATTTCATTTTTTTACAACTTGCGAGAACAAGTAAATGGTAAATAACTGTAATTCAACTACAAATATCAAAAACAAGTGGCATGATTATGAAAATGTCAAATGACATTTTTCAAAAAAGTTGAACTTTTGCTTCTACAACAGATTCTGATTCTGTTAAGTTCTTGAATTCTGAAGAAAAATAAATAAATTACCGCATACATCTATAAAAGTGCCCAGTATGTTTTATGAAAATCAAGTGTAATCAACTTCCAAGCTAAAATGCATTGAGGAGGGAGGTAGTTTAACATGGTCTGGTGTGGTTCACTGACACCTAATGACCAGGAGTTAACGTGATATACATATGTTAGTGCAATTAAATGTTTTTTTTTTTTTGTTTTGTTTTGTTTTTTGTTAAGAAACATGATTTAAAAAATTGATTTCGAAATGTTTTGGATTGATACGATAATCGTGCAATGAAATATTGCGATATATCATGAAATCGATTATTTTTTCTTACTCTAAATGGAGCAAACCAGTGTTTTTGACCAACATGTAAGAACGCTTTCTATATTCTCACCATTTTGGGCACCAATGGGAATCACCACTGTTCCATCTTTCTTTAGGCCAGCGTCCCCACTGACATCACTGTCGCTGTCATTGAAGTCACTGTCACCCTTCCCACTGTCTTTGCCGCTGAAGGCGGGGTCCCTGGCTGAGATGGTGGTGTAGGAGTTTCCTTTCCAGATGGTGATGGGCCTCACCGCCTCTTTTCCATTCCCATATCCTGGCAGAGTGGAGTATCCCTGAGAAACAAGAATCAGAAACAAAAAGCATTATTCAACAAGTCCACTTTAAAAACAATACAAAGAATTTTACTTAGTGGATGGTGCGAAGAACAAAACAAAAACCAAACCAGAGACACTAAATATAAAGGAATAAACACATAAATGTCAGTTTTGTGCACAAAGAGCATGTGCACACCTCAACGTCATTTAGATGTTCCTTTTGGGCTAAATCTGGTCGGTTCATCTTAGCCTCAATTTAACCCAAATACAGTCGTTGAAATTCAGTTACTATTGGACCGTCCAACGTACTCCAATTTTAGCCCTTGTTTAGTCGTTGAAATTGGGTTTATTTCTTTTACTGTCAAAATTGGTCCAATTTTAGCCCAATTATATTTGTAGAAATTGAGTTGCTGTTGGGCCATCCAACTATAGGTCCAAATGATTTCACAATAGTTGTTGAAATTGGGTTGTTATTGAAATCCAACTTGGTCCAGATTTAGCACATTTGGTCGAAGTTCGGGCCAAAAATTAAATTGTCATTGGAAATAGGACTTCTCATTTGGGGTACGTATAGCTCAACAGTTTTAACCCTTTTATTTGGAATTAAAAAAAAAAAAGAAAAAAGAAAAAGGTATTGTAACAACTTCAAACATAACAAGCCCACAAACATAAACCAAAAATTCTAATCTGATCCTGGTACAAGTTGACTACAAAGGTTCCCATATTTAGGTGTTTTGGGGAAGGTAGATGAAACACTTATAATTCATTAATTAATTAGTTAGACCAGAAAATTACACCTTTTTCGACCAAATATTGACGTTGTCTTTTCAACCACATTTTGCTGAGTGGGCTCACTGTGCGTAAAGGCGCACGCACTCACCTCGTGCTTGTTCCCCCGTGGTTTGCCGGTGTTTTCTGAGTCGTACACGCAGGGGACCTCGCTGCCGTCCTCTGAGGCCGAGCACATGTCAGTGCCCCCGGGGTGAGCTGGGGTGAAGCCCCCGGGCTGGCTGCTGCTGTACGAGTGCGCGTCAAAGGCCACCGTTGGTTCAGGTCCGTGCATTGGCAACAGCGGGTTCTCCACCACGTGACCCCGCCCCCGCTCCAAGGTGTCCTTGTCCCCGTACGAGTCGCTGTCCTCTCCGCTCTTGTCCCGCCTCCTCCGGTTGCAGGTGGTGGCGATGAGGATGATGGCGAGCAGCAGGAGGGTGCAGCTCCCCGCCAGCACGACGATGATGACCACGGACAGGTCCCACTGAGAGTACCCGTCCCCCGCCCCCCCAGGCTGGTACACGTTGCGGTCGCTCGGCGGGGCCCCTGCGATCAGTAGAAAGTGGAGCGCAGCGGTGGAGGTGAGCTGGGGCCGCCCGTTGTCGCTCACCGTCACCGTCAGACTTACAGTCTCCCCCACGTCGTGGCTCAGCACCTGGTTGAGGTAGATCTCCCCTGTGGCTTTGTTAACAGAGAACACAGAGGGTTCACCCGTGGCCAGTTCGTAGGACAGCTCCGAGTTCACGCCTTCATCCGCGTCCCTCGCCTCCACTCGGGTCACGATGTACCCGCTCGGTGCGTCCCGGGGCAGGAGGACTTCCGCCGATCCGTTGCTGAGAGCTGGGTGTGTGATGAGGGGCGCGTTGTCGTTCTGGTCCACTACCCGGACGTAGACGCTGGCGGTGCCGGTGAGCGGCGGGGAGCCTCCGTCACTGGCCGTAATGCGCAGATCCAGCTGCTTCATCACCTCGTAGTTAAAACTCCTGAGCGCGTAAAGCGAGCCACTGGCGGGGTCCAGGGACACAAAGCTGGAGATGGGGGACCCCATGAAGTACGTGTCTGCCAGTCTGTACCCGACCTTCCCGTTTGACCCCATGTCCACATCCCGCGCTACCACAGTGGCGATGTACGCACCTGGCGCGTTGTTCTCCACCACCGCCACCTCATAGACGGGTTTACTGAACACCGGAGCGTTGTCGTTCTCATCCGTGAGCCTGATGGTGTACTGGGTGATAGTCCTGAAGGGAGGAGAGCCTAAATCCTCAGCCACTACGGTCAGGTTGTACTCAGGGATCTTCTCCCTGTCCAGAGGGCTCGTGCTCACAATCATGAAGCTGTCCTCATAGGCTTGCTGCAGTCTGAAGTGGTCGTGTCCGTAGAGCGTGCAGTGCACCTGTCCGTTCGCTCCAGAGTCTCTGTCCGAGGTGCTGACCAGGGCCACGAAGCTCTCCCTGGCTGCAGCCTCAGTGATGTAGGCGATCCCCGCTGTGATGGAGGTCATGGGGGTGATGGAGATCTCAGGTGCGTTGTCGTTTACGTCCTGAACCTGAACAACAATCTTACAGATCGCCGGGCTCGGGTTCGGACCCAGATCATTGGCCTGGACGTCAAACTCGTACGTGTTCTTACTTTCAAAGTCAATGGGGCTCTCCAGGGTCAGCCGCCCTGTTTTCCTGTCCACTTTGAACAGCTGCCGTATCTCAGTCGGCACCTGCGGACCGAACCCGTACACCACGTCCCCGTTCAGACCCTCGTCCGGGTCCTCAGCGTTCAGGTCCAATAGGAGGGAGCCCACCGGTGCGTCCTCGGGCAGGTCTACAGAGAAGCTGTTCCTGTCAAACACGGGGCTGTTGTCGTTGTAGTCTTTTACTTTGATGTTAATGCGGGTCGTCCCGGTACGGGACGGGTTCCCACCGTCCATGGCGACCAACTCCAGCGCGTAAGACCCCTGCGTCTCCCGGTCCAACTCCTTCATCAGGACCAGCTCCGCATATTTAACCCCGTCAGCTCTGCTCAGCACATCAATTGAAAAGTGACTGTTGACGGAGATCTGATAGCTTTGGATGTAGTTCACCCCCACGTCCTCGTCCACGGCGAAGTCCAGCGGGATGCGCGTCCCCACCGCGGTGTTCTCGGAGATCTCCAGACTCGACTCTTTCCGGGGGAACTCGGGGGAGTTGTCGTTAATGTCCTTGACCTCCACCTCCACGTGGATGAGCTTGAACTGCTCTTTGGAGAAGCTGACCACGTCAAAGGCGATGAGGCACTGCAGGGTGTGTTTACAGATGCGCTCCCGGTCAATCCTCTCCCCGATGCTCAGCTGCCCGTCGCTCTCCCGCAGACGGATGAAGGACGAGTTGAACTGTTTCATCATCCTGAAATTGCTCCTGGAGCTGCCCGAAGAAGACAAGATGTCCTTGGCCAAGTTTCCTATGACTGTCCCCGGTGCGTCCTCCTCAAATGTCTGATACTTCACTGTCTTTCCCTGCGTGGCAGCGGCCAGGCTTGTCAAAAAGACGCACAGGAGAAGCAGCCACTGTGTGTTCCACCCTGTTTCTCCCATCCTGATACACTCACGGTCCAAACACTGAAATCAGCAAACTGTCTTTAAGTGAAAGTTTAAGCAAAAACAAACCCTGTAAAAGCACCTTTTTCTTTGCCCTGCATGTGCAAGTGTTTTTAATGTAAATCCATGGACGTGTCCAAACGTGGGTGCGCACTCAGCATGCGCTCCGCTCTGTGGGAACTGAAGGTGAGCTGCTCAGTCTCAAACAGGGCTGCAGTGTGTGCGTGTGGGTTTATATGGAGAGCCATGCAAATGAGGCGCACTGTGACCAATCCCGGGCTCTGAGACTTGGGGGGGGGGGACTTCTGAAAGACCTCTAAACCCTGTTTAGGCATTCCTGGACTGTTCGTTGGAACTTGGCACCAAATATGTGATGGGCGCTATAAGCATGATGCGCGGGTAGACCTTGATTTAATACTGCTACAGTTTCCGTTGCTTGTTGTTTGTGTTGCCGGGGCAGTTGAAGGCGCGGGCGTGTGTGTGTGTTTGGGGGTGGTGGGGGGGGGAGCACAAAGATGCGCAGTGTCCCTGAGCTAGAGGACAAAGCCTTTGAATAGGGCTGTTTGTTCGGGAAGCTTTACCTTTAATTTTAAGGAGCTTGGTGCTGGATGTGCGTCCCAGTGACCTCTCCTCTCCTCTCCTCTCTGCTGCTACATGCTCCAGTCTTAAGGCTTGTCCTCTCTGCAACCTCACATCTAAAGCCAGTGTGCCAGAAGTATTGGGACGTCTGCCTTTGCGTCAGTTCGTTTAAACCAGATTAAAGGCAGCCCCAACAACTACACTTTTTCATTTCTAAAAGACTTGGGGATCAAGTGTGTTTACATTTCTATTCATTATTATTATTTTAATGGTTTTTGTGAAGTCAAGACAATTATTGCAGCATAATCTCCTTATGAGAAGCACATTTAATAGCTTCTAGCAAATACTTGAAAATATAAAAACAAGTAAATTGTTGTCAGGCACTGCTGTTGGAGAAAACGGTAATCTCGAATTCTGGGTAAAGCACAGATAGAATACTAACAAACTTCATCCCAATAAATGCTTTAAATCAGCGATTCTCAACTGGTGGGTCAGGTTCCAAAAGTGGGCTTGCAGACCTGTACTGGGCGGGTCGCGGACAGCTATGTTTCTGTTTATTTTTGTTTATATTTATTTCTTTAAGAAAATGCCTTTTTGTGAAGTCAGACAATTGTTGCAGCAAATCTGGGAGTTCAGGATGAGATGCAGATTTGATACATTGCCTTGATTCGAGCAAATATAACGCAAGTAAATTGTTGTGAAGCTAGGCACTGCTGTTGGATAAGAAGGTAGTCCCTGATTGTAAAGCACAGATAATACTAACAAACTTGATCCCAATAAATGCTTTAAATTATCTAATATAAAAAAAGCAAGTAACTGACATATTTGATTGACATTTAATTGACACATCACACAAGACTTGTGTGTTTATGATGTTTTTTTCTATTTTTAATTTAATTAAATTTTTTTGAAAATGCTTTTTGTGAAGTTAGATATTTATTGCAGCGCAATCTCATTTTTTAAAATCTCAAATCTGGAAGTTTCGGATAAGATGCACATGTAATAACTTGCGTGATTCTAGCAAATGCTTTAAAATATAAAAAAAGTTAATTGTTGTGAGGTCAGGCACTGCTGTTGGACAATAAGGTAATCTCAAATTGTAAAGCACAGATAATACTCCAGTAAATCCCAATAAATGCTTTAAATGATCTAATAATAATAAATAACAAAAGTTATTGACACATTTGTAAGGTCATGATAGCTTTAAGGCTTAATTTCATTCTTAAATATGTTATATAGCAGGCTGAGGTCACAGCTCAGATCACTAAAGTTACCGTTTTCCACTAAACTGGATCACTGTTTTAATGCAGTTGGTCCCCAATCACGCATAGCAGCCCATATGTAGGCCACATACGACAGCTTTTAACCTGGATTGGCTGAAAAAATGCAATTTAAATCACATAATTTGTCCCCAAGAGGCAATTTAAAAAGGCATAACAGCAACATAAGGACAGACATACAACCAGCCCTTCCACTGTACAATCAGTTTAAAAAACAACACATAACATTAACCTATAAACACATAACAGTTAATTAAAACTTTAACAGTGCACAACTGAAAACTTTAAAGTGTGTATTTATTGTGCATTCAGCTTTCTGTGTTTAAAACTGAATAACTGAATAAATAAATAAATTATTCCTAGAGTTAGGGTTTCTCTTTCTTCCAGGCACTTGAAGGAAATAATCCTAATTGTTATCTCCCTTATTCTGCACAGCATTCCCCAATGTTTCATCATCATGCTTAAAGTTGTTATGCAGAGAAAAAAGTGAAACATGCAGGACAGCAGCCCTCCAGGACAGGAATAACAAATTCTAGATCTTAGATCCAAGACATATTTAATTAGGGGTACTTTAATGCATTTGGTATTAAAATATAGTGCTGAACCATCTTTGACCAAAATACATGATCTGAAGTATTTAGTTTAGTTTTGCCCTCCACCTGTGATACGAACCTCCAGAAAAAACTAGTCAGTTGAAGCTGTCAGCTCATTTAAATCAGGGCTTAAATACTGTTTACTGCCACTTATAAGCTAACTTACTATTTGGGTTATCTGTAGCTCTGCTTGTTCTGATGCTGTAGCTCATCACTATATTAAATTTGTCTTTCTGAATGGTGCCATAATTGTCATGCCTCCCCAAGAGCCAAATATCCACTTTGCCAGATCTTGGCAGTTATCTGGATCAGTGATCCTGATCATGGTACCATGATCATTCACACTTTAAAGGCTTGGAGTAATTTCTTTCCCCATTACTAACGATATAGTAGTGGGTCGAAACCCCCATTTAAAAAAAGAATTGCGATTAAATGCGTAATCAGGTCCCCATCCAGAAGAAACTGAAATTGAGGAACCAACCCAACATAACTGAGTTATATTGCATAAAGATCAGTCAATTATGAACCGAGACATGAGTTTTTGAAATTTCACCAATGATTAAAGAGGGATTTTTACATTTTTGAAACTGATCCACAGAGTATAAATCTGGAATCATCCATGATGCAAGGTCTGTCTTTGATTAGAATTTTGTCAAAATTGTACTTTTGACAAAATCCTGCTAACAAACAAACAAATGCTGATGAAAATAGTACCTATATCATGAGCACTCTGAGAGCGCAAACCTCCGCCAAGTTTATAGGCTCCAAGTCACCAACAGGTGGTGCTGTAAAACCCACCAAACATCCACATTAGGCTCCAAAACTTGTTCTGGAGAGTGCATCCACAATACCTGATGAATCAACTCCAAAATCGAACTCATTCTTGCAATTGACATTGTCTATCAGCTCACTAAATTTCATTTGAATCCGTTTATAACTTTGTTGAAATATACTTGCTCAAAAACCTCTGTATAATACTGTATATCTACAGTACATTCCAAATCATGTCTAACATCAAACTCATTCTTACGTTTGACATTGTCTATCAGCTCTCCAACGTTCATTTGAATACATTCAGAACTTTTTTTAATATCCTGCTAACAAACATCCACAGTAACAGACAGATGGACGGAAGGACAAACGCCGGTAAAAATGTCACGTCCTTGGTAGAGTAATAAGACTGAAAATTTGTGTAACCAGTGGTGATGGCAAGGCTTCAGTCATGTTATTCTCATTGATAAATTTCATAAACTTGCTCTGCCTTCAGCTCATTCACCCCCCGTGTTGTAATCCAGTAATTGTTTGCCTATCAGATCATATCTGAGACACAATTGGGAAAGTGTATCCACTTAAACATTGATTTTTTTTCTCTGGCTGACTCAGATCAGCTCACACGATGTCGTGTGAGTGCGGCTGAAGGCGGATTTTTCCATTAAAGCTGGTGTAACGACCCGCTTCAGTAGCAGACTCTCCTTGGCCTCGGGTGCCAAAACAGAGAGGGGCAGGTGATAGGATAGACCCACACACACTTGGCAGTCTCTACTGCACTCTCACAACTCTCCACAAACCCGTTACAAATGGGATTTGGCTGCAAACGCAGAGGGGGATTTATCAGGATTTCAATAGTGAGATTATATCAAAGGCCTATGAAGCCCTTGTTAGTAGTGGAGGGATAATGGCATGGCAGGGCCTCTCTTTGCAGCCATCCATGCAGGCATTGTGGGCCCCCAAGCCAGTCTATGGGGATTCTAACCCCTGCTGCCACTGCAAAGCCTTTTGCCTAACTGCAGCATAATGAGCCAAAGCCACATGTAGCCATTGAACACCCCCTCCGCCCTCCCAGAGGCTGACTCAGCCTGGACTTCTTTCATTACATGTAGATGGGAGACGAATGGTCCCAGGCATCAGGGTCCCTTCCATTAAAACACATTTAGAGAGAAGTGAATTCAGGGCCCCGTCATGGATTTAAAGGAGATTTCAACATTCTCCACAAGTGGACAAACTCTCCCTTATTCTCCTTCCTTCCCCTCCTTTCCCTCCCCCAGCCATGCACGCTCCCAGCCTTTTTTAAAGGCAACACTTGCCTCTCAGTAGAGGCTAATATCAGTTGGCATGTCCTATAAAGACCCCATCTGCCACCGAAAGTCAAATAGAAGACACCTGAATGGACAACAACTAGTCAAGCAGCGTGCAGTTAGACACAGTCAGGCTTGTCCCAAAAGATAAGCACAGATCATCCAGAGATTGATGGAGGACACACAACTATACACACACTTATAGTACTAGCAGTCACACAAACAGCACACACACCCAACGCCCTTTTATTTCCCCCCACTTATTATTGTGTTTTTTTCAGGGTTATGAAAAAATGAATGGCAGAAATATTGAAAAGCAAAAGGTAAATGTCACCAAGGTAAACTTGCTGAACCTTCAGTCTACAGTAGAGCCAGTATTGTAAATCAGAGTGTAGCCTTGTATATACAGTAAGCGTTCATAAAAGAAATGTCAGTCATAAACGTATATGACTAGGTTGTGCCATGCTGCCATAATAACCCATAAAACTCTGAACTGCACTGATATATTAAGAAAGTAAATATTATATGTTGTTGGAAAAGCTGATTTTGCAATTATTATCAGGATTGGTTTCTTAATGTGGTTGTGATATTACCAGTGTCCTATGACATTTACATCAAGGTCCAAGGTTTGTACCTTTAGACAATTTAGTGATTTTATTTTAACTGCAGTATATTGGTACTGACCTTGAATTGCAGTTAAAGTCTTTGTATATATGGGAATGCACTGATGTGTCACATATTGGAAACAGCACTTTTCCAAATTGATAGGAGATGAAGACGAACTGCTGATTAACATCCACACAGGTGGTGTAAAAGGCTCTCTCAAATACTAACTCTATTCACCTACCAATCACTAAAAGGGAGGCTGAACTTTCAAATCACCACCAATACCGATTTCTGGACTGAAATTTGTTGTAATACTTTTAAGATGACAAAAAACACAAACCATCAGCTAATTCAATACATGGTCCTACACAGAACCCACATTATCTAACAGAAAATACATAAAATGTGCTTCTCCCCAACAGACATTTGCTCCCAGTGCACCCAGGGAACAGCTGATTCTTATTCACATGCCTTATGGTTATGCTCCCCTGTACAGCAATTTTTGTCTCGAATTATTGAGAAACTCTTAACTATTTTGGACTACAGGATTCCCCGATCTCCAAATCTGTGTCTGATATGAGACATGATCTTCCGGCAAACCAGTCACAATCAATCTTTGCGGCACTCACCATAGCTTAAAAAAGAACAAAAAAAAATACAATATTAGTGAATTGGAAGGATAGAAAATATGTCTGATCTCAGGAAAAAAAAACTGCTTTGAGGAATGTTGGATTCCTTTTTTAAATGCACTAAATCTTAATTAAAAAAAAAAAAAAAAAAAAAAAAGTTCCACACAAGTCAGGTGGAATCAGAATATTGGCCATAGATTCTCCCGATCACTCGTCCAGTATTGAACTAACTTTTCTAATGAAAGCTCCATGTTGTGGAGCAATGATTCCCAAAGGTTTTTGTATTGTGAATTTATTTATATAAAATGTATTTAATAAGGACACACGGTCACATTGATGCTGTGACATTTAATAATTTAAAAATACATTAAGTGCTTATATACCAAAATCCAATTTACAAAACGTTTCCACATGAGGCTTTTAGAACTTGAGGTTTTAAGAAAGAATTGTAAAAGGCAAAAACAAGTTGACATTCTAAAAAGTTAAAACAATAACAACAAATGAAAAGTACAAATAAAGTAAGAAAATGTTAAGGACCCACTTGTTTTTCTATTATCTAGAAATCCAGTCTGAATCACTTTCTGTGCCCACTGAACAGTTATTTGCAAACAAGGACACTTTTCTTTGTAAAAGATGGATTAGAGTGGTTTTGGCGGCAAAATGGAGACACACATTGTGTGAAAACATGCTGATGAATTTGTTGCTGCACTACTATACGTTCAAATGCACAAGACCTTGCTTTTATTTCCATTGCTGCACTGTAAGAGCTCTTTTGTCTGCATTGAAGGTAGTGACCACAGTAATAATAGTGTGCTCACTGTGTGTAACATTGGTCAAGTCTTTGTGTTTTGTGTAGTCTGCCTACACGTACACACATAGGACACCCGCAGCACTCACAACACTGCTCAGCCCTCGCTCACTCTCTCCTACACACACACACACACACACACACACACAATGACACCTTGCTGGCCTCGCTTCGTGGATTAAAACCTCCTGCACGTGCACGCGCTCTAACACACAACCAAGTCTCTCACGTGATCTTCGTGTCACTCTCACTCGTCTGCACGCGAGTTGAACAATAGCAGAATTAGAGAGAGTCCCTGAAATCCTCTCCATTCTTCACATTAGCATTTCTTTAACATATATAAATATGTCTTTAGACAGCACCCCCCTTCTCTCCCCGTCTCCTTTTCTCCTGCATTGTGTATCCATTTGCTCTAGTGATTGCAGGGTATTTTGAGGTCTGAAGCCGGTCGCCTGGTCCGTGCTTCTCGTCGGAGCTTAAGTCTTTGAGATGGAAATGGCTGATTTGAGCTCTTTTGTCCAGCAGATGAACGGTTTGGAGGCATGAGAGAGTGGTGGGGTGCAGTTAGGGGAGGGGGGGGGTGACAAAGGAACAATGTGTGTGTACGTGTGTGAGAGAGGGGTGTCTAAGATCATCGATCAGGACCCCCTCTGACCCCACATCCCCTCACCCCATCAAACATCTCTCCTCTTAACTCGCGTGCCATCACAAGCATGGATCCCTAATTGGTTCCCAGCACTAATTATCTAATTAAAGCCTCTACAGCAGAGAGACCCTCTCCCCTCGCAACCCACCACTGCCATTGATAGAAATGATTAGCAGTGAATGCCACCATCAGCCCTGAGAGCAACACTTGACCAACTGGTGTCATGGCCTCACATTAGAGTCTCAATGTAAGCAGGGCTCCTCGCTAATGGAGGCTAGATGACTTCATTCAACGTATAGTATTCCTCAACCCTTATCGAGATTAAATGCATGGCTAAGTGCTCTGCAGGTTAATTTGGCTAACTTGTATGATCTATAGAAAGTGTAAAGTAAAGGATGCTCCTGCCAATAGAGGTTGGGTGGTTGTTATAGCTGCTATGTCCACACTGCTCGATAAGATATTATAAGTTTTACTTACTAAAAATGTATTACATAATTTGGTTATAATTATTATAATAATGTGTTTTGTATCTATGTCAGCCCTGCAATAAGTCCCACAGACACAAGCCAAAGATGAAAAAGTTCTGTTACCTCCCTCCTTTGTTATTCCAAATTTTGTAAAACAGTCAGCTTCAAACGGGCAAGTTGGATTTTTTTCACTACTTGACTTCACATCGTTGAAACTCCTCCTCCTGACAATCCTGGCTCCTCCTACCCTATAAGAATGTGAGCTCCTCCCTCTCAAACTACCTCACAGCTAAAACAAACACTGTTGTTTAATATAGAATATTTTTTACACTTTATTGTCATTTGTGTAAATCTATATACACGCTATGTGTAATTTAACCCCTCCCTGAGGAGCAGTGGGCAGCCACGGTGTAGCACCCAGGGAGCAGTTACAATCAGTTCCATTTTTAGTATCCGTTATACCACCTCGTTTCACCTTTGAGATGATCTGACGTGTTTGTGACCCAGTGCTACACAGTGGTTGTACAAAACAGTGGACTATCACCTTGAATGGACTATTCCTGTAATAAGTAGTAGTAGAGAGGATGACAAGAAAGCAATGTAGCAGCTCCGGTGAGTTTTTGAAACACCATGAAGCTCCCGTCCCCTTCTGACGGCTTTACTGTAATGCGCGATGTAAATGAGAATTCTACTTTAAACCGCTGATTATCTCGGGCCCTGAATTACTATCTCGTGCCTCCCCTACTTAACTACCTCAGGTCCTGACTTATTAACTCGGGCCCCAAGTTAATATCTCATGCCCCCGACGTAGTAAGTTGGGATCCTGACATAATTACTCCCTTTTTCTTTATCTTATCCACGTCCCTTACCGGGCTCCATAACAAATAGGTGAAATGCAGAGGAAATAATTTAACTGTGATCAATAAAGTTGTTATTATTATTAATAATAATAATAATAATAATAATAATAAACATGAACTTTTTCTGATTTAATACTGATGATATTTTGCACTAGGTTGTACAAGTTGTTCCTTATTATTGTGTACCAGGTTAACACCACTGGGAGCACAGTTAGAAGTTTAAGTAGCTGCAACATCACACACTCAGGTTGTGAAAAGAAAATGTATAATATTTATATTCAAATGCATATACTAGTTGAAAACAGCCCTGTGAGAAATTCTGAGTAAAGTTCATAAAAAGTAAAAAGTTCATAGGATTAAAATTCATGGAGAGGTTCATGGTTAGCTCAGCTTATTTGACCATGTCTCCTAAAAGAAACAGAATCGTTGAAATTCAAACGATGTCCAATCCTCCTCCAACTCTCACTGCTGCCCTGACTCCTGATCACAGAAACACGTATGGTAACGAGTTGGCATTTGAGAGCCGAAATTCAGGTTTCAGAAATATTTATTCATTTGTCACCCATACCCGGGAGACAAAAGTCATTTACTCTGTTAGTATTTTATTCCTGTTTCACAAAGGTTTAACCAGTGCCAGATCAAGCCATGATAGCAATTATTTTTACATCCCAGTGAGTATGCAGCTGTTAAGAATTGAAAGAAAAACAAGGTCATATCTTTTTTCTAAAACACTGCGGTATTGGCATGTATCAGTATCCGCTGATACTACACAACTGGGTATTGATATCAGTATAGTGTCTGTAATGGTAGAATTATATGCACATTATAATTCTGAGCTCATGAGATTTCAATATAGATAGTTATGTATGTATATTTCTCCCCCCCTAATGTCAGAGCTCTGTTTCTCCAGTGTTATGTCTCTCTCTCAGACAAGTTCACAAAACATGTCTTGTTCCCACAAAGATTCCCTCTTAGTGTCAGCACACAGATAATCTCATAACAAAGTTATTGCAGGTGTGCTGAGCTGGGAAAAACGTATTCCCTTTCCCTCTTCAGTGTGATTAGCCAATATCAGCCTTTCTGATCATTTTCTCTTTTCCAGCCAATAAGACATTTTAGCTGTTACTGTGTATTGCCACGTTTTCATTTCCCCCCCCCCCCCCCCCCCCCCCGGTAAGACCTTTTCATCTGCACCCATTTTCCATGCCAGAGCTCTGAAATAAAATCCACAAAATATAGTTTGGTCTATTTTGACTTTATTTTATCAGACATATATTGTATGCTCGAAGATTTCCATAACAGGGCCAAAAAAGGCATTAGAACAAAACTAATTTTAATTGATTTTTTGTATTTGGAGGGACTGAGATATCTACAACTGAATTAGTTGGTAATTTACAAAATATTTCATGTTTTTTCTATCATTGTTACTTTCTCAAGCAGGCCAAATTTGATGCTCTAGTCTAAAGGGCCGGATTTGGCCCTCGGGTCTTGAGTTTGACACATGTAATAACTAACAAAATATCTCCATCAATGTGGAATTTAATCACAATCAAAAAGCTTTCAGAACTATTTGAATGCTAATATGTCTGCTAAATTCACTAAAATCTTCCACCCAAACATGTGGGTGTTGATAGTGTTTATGTTAAACAGACCTGTTGGTGTCAACGTGTCTGAATGTGATCCTTTAAAGCAGCAGCAGGCTCTGACAGGCAGCAGAGCACCAGCAGGCCCATAACGTCCAGTTACATTAAGCTTTTATTCAGATCCCTGCTTCTTTGAGTTAACTTCTGCTCCGATCCATCTTCTTCCAGCCCATCTGTCGCTGATGGCTGCAACACTTTGAATAAATTCCTGCCCACAAAACAAAACGGTTAACATCTCATGAATACCACTTTTACACCCCACACACAGATCGTGGGGAAACTTTCAGCCAAAGAAATGTGTGCGCGGACACTCCCTCTTCGCTTCCGCTTCATTAGCCACTATTGTGCTCGTGAGCGCGCAATCTGTGCGGCCTTCTACGCCCGTCCCCGCCAGCTTTCTAATGAGTTTCCAATGGTGATTTAAAGGGTTGCACGTACTCCCCCCATCTTCCCTTTCACTCTTCTTTTCACTGCTTTTCAGTCCCATCCACTTTTGTCTTGGGTTGTTTCCATCACTCTGGAGCAGGATGTTGTGGAGGTCAGAGCGCACATAAAGGTTCACACATCAGCCCTGAATAAAGACACAATATATGGTGTGTTACGTTGACCAATCTGTGGCCCTGGACTTAGTTAAGTGCTGTGGGGGAATCTGAAGCCTCAAGTCTTCTCAAATGGTTTTTTTTTTTAATCCAAGTTTCACCAAATGTCTTCTTTCATTCTTCTGTAGACCTGCAGTGAGTGCAGGAGCTATGGCTCCATGCTCCAAGGCTGAGTGTGTATGTGTGCGCACCTGATGGCGGCAGCCAGCCAGTCTGTGCCTCAGATGAACAGATGGGGGTGGATGAGTTAAGAGAAGCGTGGAGGGAGGGAATGGCAGACGTCTGGGTATCACTCATGTGAAGTTATGTCCATTCCCATTATTTTTCTCCCTTTAAAAATCAAAAAACTGCATGCAGATGAGTCAGATCTGATGCACAGTGAGGCGGGTCGCTAACCATGAGTGTCTGTGATGATGATAATCCATAAATCAACAAGGTATTGTTTGAAGACAATCACAGACCAATGTTTTTACAGCCACACGCTGAGAAGCAGAAACACGTGCACAACATTGCCTTCACAACAGGAAGACTTAGTACCAACACATTACGCTGCCATTGTGTGTCACTGGCATGAATAAGGTGTCATGGAGGCTGTCATTAAGTGTTGTTTTTCTAAATTATGACACCTTTGGAGCTATGTTGGCATTTTTTGGGTTAGGTGGTGGAATCTCATGGGGTTAGAGGTTAGGATTAAAGGTTAGGGTAACCAAGGGTTAAGGTTAGGGTAAGGAACGACACTTTATGACAGCCTTCATGACACTTTATGACAGTCTTCATGACAGGTTTCATGTCATAATAATGTCAGCCTTATGTATAAAACTTTAAGTACAGTGTTACAGAAAATTCTTCTATAAAACATAAGGGAAACGGAGAGTCTTTCTAACGTACAATGAGCTAACTCTTGTGATGTGTAAACAGGCTCTCCTTACCTTACACTTCTGTGTCCAGAGCAACAATAACTTGATATTTAGGGAATTTATTAATATTTCAAAGTTTCTATTGATACGGAAATGTTTCAATAGCCTCCGGGACTATGGGAACGTTTTGTGTGGCTGTGTTTTTTCACCGGCCAAGTGGTCTAAGGCGCCACACTCAAGGATCCTTCCTTCCGCTAACGTGGGTTCGAAACCCACTTTTGTCATATATATTTTTTTCATTTTAACATATTTAACATGGCAAATTCCACCTTTAAAAATACATATACGAAGAAAAAAATACATTTTAGAGTATTTCCTGGGTTAGGGATAGGGTTTAAGTTAGGGCTAAAATAAAAGGGTCAGCGGAGTAGCAAAAAATAAATATGAGCTAAAATAAAACTGATGGAACTTTAAGTCACGTGGTGCACCTATCACGTGACCTAAACTGGCCAATGAGGGGCGCTGTAGGTGTCCACTGAGTGCAGCCTTAGTTTGACGCTCCCAAAAAACTCCTCATACGTATAAAAAATCCACAGGACCACGTAGTAAAGTTTAAATGTTTACTTGAAGAAAAACAGCAACAGGTTAATCGACAAAAGCAAAATGAGAGAGCTAAGAGAGAGAGAGGTCAAAAGACTGTGTGGCTCCACTCTCATCCAATTTTAACTAACACCACGTTGACTCCACACGCTACTCCCACTCCCAGACCATTCAACCAAAATTATTTCTAACAACCATAAAATTAGAACAATGAGCAATATGGCTCCTACAGGCGCTATTCACACGTACAGTCTATTCATACGTTTCCGCATGAATAGCCACGGCCTTAATATTTTCCTGACTGTTTTTGCATCTTTGCCATTGTCACTTATTTTCTGGTATAGAGAAAATGATTTTGGAAACAATTTTGTTTATTAATTATTGTCCAACTTTTGACATTTTGAATAAAGTATTGCACTTTGGCGTACCCTATTTTTTGTAAAAATGTAAGACTGCCCTCTATGGGTTTTATAATCAAATTGTGCTATTGGTTGAGATGGAGGACAATGGAAGCAGCTTTCATCACAAACTGCCACTGTTAGCTCCGCCTCCTCCTATTAAAACTAGCACCTGTCGACTCTACGATATCTGGTGAGGAGGTTGGATTGAGAGATTTGTGTGTAGAGAGGTACTTATGGTGAGTATTGAGCAGTGTTGAGTAACGCGTTACCGCCCCAACATCACTTTTGACAGTAACTGTAGCGCAATATTTTTCTAAAGAAATAACGCAGTTACCGTTACAGTATGGTGCGTTTGTCCATTACTTTCCTAGCAGCAGTGTACTTCCTGTTTACAGTGGCGCTACATATTTTTGCGGGATGCCGTGCCAAACACGGTAAAACAGTAGAAGAAGAAGAAGCATTGTCAGCGTGTTTCTGTTTACATCACGTGCGCCAACAGGACGAGCTTCTCAGAGTGTAAATACGAGCATTATTTTTGTTTCCAAAAGATGCATCAGTGAAGCTAAGCTAACGCTGCGGCTGGATTTTAACGGACTGTGACTGTTATCCAGGGACAGATCAGCCAAACTATTGCACGGTATGTTGTTGTAAATGTGCAGCCTGTCGCTACTGCTGAGTCACTGCTAACAGCAGCTCATTAGCCTGATATGTTTAGCATTGTGAAGCTGAGAAAAATGCTGTGAAATAGTTTTTCCACATTTATTTTTATAAGCATTTTCAACAGCAGAATGTGCACCTGGAATATGCGCAGCTTACTTTACATTACTGTGCTCAGGCTGAAAATTTACTGTTTTAATTTTAGAGCAGCTGTTTTGTGCTTTATATGCACATCATTTATGGTTGTTTTATAGCAGTTGATCAACAGTGGATTGTTATATTATTACAGCACTAATATGAAGCTGTATGAACACAAATGGCCCAAAATAAATAATACATTCTTTAATTATAAGTAACTCAAAAGTTACTTTTTCCAGTAACGCATTACTTTTTGGTGTAAGTAATCAAAATAGTCACTGAGTTACTTTGTTAATGAACTAACTCGTAACCTTAACTAGTTACTTTTTTTTCAGTAACGAGCACAACACTGGTATTGAGTAGGTAAATAGCGTAGCAAAGATTTTATAGTACAGACTGGGTGTGTCCTAACTGCTCCAGGAGCTCCGCCAATTATAAAGGCATTTTTTTCATTTCCAGCCTAGACACACCTCAGCTCTGATAACTATGGGTTTAGGCACTCTTTAAAAATGTCCATATACTCCAATGGGAACACAGAATCTCCGTCAGGGTCAGCTTGGCATCTGTTTTAGTATTACTGTCAGGGTTCATGTGTTGCACCATGTGATGTACAGATGCTGGTCCAAAGATCTCTCCTACTAAGCCTGGTTTCACCCACAGAACAACAGGGCCAATGTATCTTTTCAAACACATCACGGATATAGACTTTGTCCAAAATTAGGCTAATCAGAATCCCACAAGGACAGATTTTATTGACCCTGCTCCATTCTCTCTCTCATTGTCATTCATGAAGTTAACTCCACTGTTTTTGTCTCCTAAAGCAGATGGTTTTTCATAGATCTGAGATGACTGACGTATCATGACAAATTAGTCCAATAAACAAATGGCAAATCGAACAACTCACTCAGGGACGCTCACAGTGATATCGTCACTGAATTAGAAAAAAAAAAAAACACTGATCCTTTGTGCTCCAACCGTCAGCCACAGAATTTCAAGTGTCTGAAGAACAAAACAACATAAAAACTGTAGGCTTAACACTTGAACATTATGAGACAATTTTTGCTCATTTTTTCCCTTTTTCTGAAACTACATCAAACTTTACATATTTTAACCTATTTTCATCCACTTTTCTTGCCATATTTGTGCTCCTTTTAATGCATTTTTGCTACATTCCCCCCATCTCTGCCACTTTATGAAATTTAAATGCCTTTTTTACACATTTTCAAGACATTTTTGGCACTTATAAACCTTTTCACCACTTTTCCAACATATGTGACTAATGTCACATAGGTTGATCCATTATTGTCACTTTTAATGCTTATTTTTTTTCCAATTCAGCCACATTCACAATTTGTCACACCCATTATTTGCCTGTTTAAACTAACTGTTCCTACTTTCTTCTGCCACTTTTATGCCAATCATGACACTTGGTTTATAAAATCCCATTTCATCACATTTTCCACCATTTTTGGTCAATTTGAACCCCTTTTATTTCTGATTAAAACAATGTTTTACATCTTTAAGTTGACTATGTACTTTATGGCGCAAATAATAACAACCTTCCTGTATAACAGTGTCATAAAAAAAATGTTATCATTTTGCTGACTTTATGAATGGGACCCAAAAAGCTCTCCCCTTTATCCCCCCTCATAGATGGCCCTGTCTCCACATGACTGTTCTTCAATGTTCATGTCTGTGTTCAACCACCCTCTGGTACAGTAGGGGTCCACGGTCTCTGGCACCTTTATTTTGGGGGTCGTGGGCTAAAAAGGTTGAGAACCAAGGTGCAAAGGATTGTGTGTGTGTGTGTGTGTGTGTGTTTTACCCATTTACCGTTTCAAAACTTGTATAACATTTTTACAGCCATTTCTATAAATTTGAATGTGTGTGACTGCTGCTTATAGAGTGTTTTGGGCCTGTGGTGGTGGTCTCGCTGTCTGTCCAGGGTGCTAGAGCTTTTTCCAGCCTGGATTGGACTCGAGCACCCTGGAGCCTCAGTGTGGATGAACTGTGAATAAAAGCTGGATGAATGAAGTGGTTTGGCTGAAAGCAGCACCGTGTTTAGAGTGTGTTCACAGTGTGGAAGATGTAATGGGAAATGTTCCTGCTGCAGCTTCGAGCCCTTTGGAGCCGTTATGCTCTTTTTTCCTCCTTTTTATTCTTCATCACCAAAGTCGATTTAAAATACACTTTAGAGCTATTACACATCTTTAAAAGACTAAAGTTACATCCAAAAACATGTTTGTGCCTATTCTACATTCAACTCTTACTTTTCTGTGTTTTCTAGCATTACAGAAACATCCTGCAACTGTAAACCTGCACCATTAATGCTTTTTATGGAGCGAGTGCACAGCTTTATATTCGCATGAGTTACAAATAATGATAATAGCTTTATTTTTATAGATCAGTTCAGACGGCAGGTGCAACGCAAAATGCTTTACATCAATAAAATGAAAACACATTATTGCAATAAAAAAAAAAAAGCAAGGAGACAACAGCAACTCAGAATAAAATGGCAGTTAAATGCAGCAGAACTCATTTACGTACAGAGAAAGGCAGGGGCCAGCTGTGAGAGATACAAATGTTTAGCAACACTGGATAAATGCAGTGTAAAAAGATGCAACTAAGAAACATCCTCCTAAAGGTCATTCTAGAGGAGAGGACACAAAGTATTTTAAATGCAGATCCTTTGAGTCATTACATTAGACACAGGTGACAAACATATCGGATAAGTAACCAACAGCCAGCCCGGAATAAGATTGAGTTCAAACTCAATTTCCTGGAGGACAGCAGCACTGCACGGTTTAGTAGCCTTCCTACGCCTGCTGGTCAGAATTGTGCAAATATGTGATCAAAAACATAACAAGACACTCCTACAAAAGAAATGCGCTGGAGCGTGGAGAAATCTAAAAGATGCACAACTCCAAGATAAAAAAATAAATAAAAGTAACTAAAATCTTCAGACAGGGTATCTAAACTCAGTCCTGCAATCCTGCAATGAATTCTTACCAGGATTTCTGCAGAGCTGCATGATGACACCATCAGAATAAACATGGTGTGTTGGCATATGGAGATACAGCGTGTTGGGATGCGATACCCTAGGACTGACTTTGTTTAGATACATCCATATAAAGGAGGAAGGCAGGCAGGAATAGTTTCATTAAATCAGAAGTCTGGTAATTAACAAAAAACAAAAACAAAAAAAAAAATGCAAAAAAAAAAAGAGTAAAAGTACAAACCAAAAATGACCAAACGATAGCGACTAACACACGAGGAAGCAGCACTCACTGAGTGTTCAGACACTGCTTAAGTAGGACGTGGAGGCAATTAGGAAATAAGACACACTTATGTGAAAACAGGAGGGAATCAAAGACATGAGCTGTGTTCGCAATTGCATAACAACTTACTACTGATACTAAGCCTGATGTCAAAATGAGTATGTAGTGCATTCACATTAGATAGTATAAAATACGCGAGAAATACCCAGATGTATACTATATCCTGACATTTTTTAAGTATGCACAGTGTCCACAGTAGTCATACTCAACCGCCCCATGATGCATTGCGAGCGGAATGTAAAATCGTCCTGGAACCAGCTTCCGGCTAAAAATCAAACATCCCCTTTTCAAAACAAAAACATCTCTTCTTGGTTTTTCAATGTTATTTGTAAATAGGGCTCTTGTTTTGAAATTAACCGGAAGTTTTGTCAGTAGCACAATGGCGGGTCTCCGAAAATCTCCGAAATGTCAGCATGAAATGTGTTTCTGCAAATTTTATGGATCAAATAACCGCATGTTGATATTCTACTTAGTCACTTTCTCACTCAAAATGTTTTCAGAACTTTCAAAGGTGGAGAATTAAAGGAGATATTTAGCCTTAGTGTGCTTCAGGTTTTTGTTGTTGTAGGTTCGAAATGCATCTTGGGAAACTTCAGTGAAACTTCACGGTCATCATCCTAATCATATCATATTATAAAGTAGACAGTGCTATATACTTATTGAGTTTGCATCTTATAGTACGGAGGGTGCATTTACGAACACAGCCATAGTGTAGGCTTCATAGATCAATAAATGGAATATAATTTGCTCAAAAAAAGATGTAAAAGGTTTAAATTGTTGCTCAAAAATTGACATTGTTGGAAAAAAAAATGCGCTTTGCATTGTGGGATGTTGAGTCCTGTAAACTGGTGCATAGACGTGTTTTTAGTACATTCTTACTGTGATTTCTTGTATTTACACCAAAAACTCTGCCAAAGTGACTTTCAAACCGATTTCTGGTGTTTTCACAGACTGAAATGGAAGATGTTTATTTTTGGGTTCACACACAAAGATCCAAATCTGTCCAAAATGAAGTGCCTCGCAGAGTGAGGTGACATCACAGGAAATACTGGAAACAAAATAGACCAAAAATCATGTGAAACCACTGTCCTCCTTGTCTGGTGAAGAAACAGAAGAAATCACAGTAAGAATGAAGCGAAGTCACTTTTATGCATCCGTTCACGAGACTCCACATCCCACGATGTAATGTGCAAAACTTTTCTCGACATTGTCAACACCGACTGGCAATTTCAACATTTCTTATTTTTTCTCAAGCAAATAATCTTCCATTTATTGATCTATGAAGCCTACACTACGTCTTTATCGATAAACTTTTTTTTTTTATTGTCTCCAGCAGCTCACACAAACATACTGTAAAAACAGGGAGTGAAGAAACAGACAGGAATTTATTACCACAGAAACGTCATCAAAAAAAAAAAAAAACAACAAATCGCACTAACAAGCAAAAATAAAACCCAACTGAAACACAACCTATAAATAAAAAGACTGAAACTAACTAACTGAAAAATTATACATTAAAAACACATTTCCAATTATGACTAAAATGAACATGAACAAAAAAAAAAACACCCACAAACTTAAGTCATGACTGTCAGATGTTCATGACATGAATGTGTTTGCATATTTTTCTCTATTTTTGGCAGATGTGAAATATATCACGAGGAATGTTTCTAAGATGCTTTTTTTTTGATTATGTTTCTCACTTAGGGTTCAAAATGAGACGCCACCATCAAAGGTAGCACACAGCTACTGTGTGCTACCTCAAATGAGCTTTGAAAGATGTGTTTATTTGTTCCATGATAAGCACGGCATATTTGTCCCCGTTTGAGGGCAGGAAGAGTGGCTCGGCGCGAGACAATTTCACACTCGAGTGTACGCGATCAGCTGAAAAGGAGATATGTAATAAAAGAAAATCAATCATGTTGGCCTCTCATGATGTGATCCCAATCTTGCTTTCTCAAATGAATGTTTTCATGTCAAACCGTACGCAAGCACAATCCAATTTTACTTTCATGAATACATTCAATCTGTGTGTAGTATTCATGAAAGTATAACTGGAGAGTTCTGAGATGTGTCTTTGACTATAGGCAACAGTATGTGTGAACAATTAGGGACTGTACACATTTCAAACACATCGCTAGACTTCACTCGGGTTCACGTTACAACAATACCTGCGTTTTATCATGTTTGACTCCGCTCCCTACTGAAACGCTCTGCGTCAAGTTTTATTGTCACAACAGACGGTGACCCGCTGCTCGTTGAAAACTCTCGGCGCCGCCATGCTCAAACGTCTTCTTTTTACTGATCAGAGACATAAAAACACACAAATTAGGCGTCTGTGCTTGACATGAAACAGGTTTTTGCTGCAGCTTGTGAAAAAGAAGTCGTTATTCACAGCGTGGGTTTGTGACATTTCTTTTAATATGTGTTATTATGACAGACATACTCTTTTACGGAAGAATCCTCAGCATGAATAAAAACTCTTTAGCTTTAAACAACAACACACTAACCTACCTTAGTATCAGCAGAAGTGACAAGCAACGAAGTACAAATACTTTGTTACTGTGCTTAAGTACGTTTTTGGTATCTGTACTTTACTTGAGTATTTTTTATTGCAACTTTTTACTTTTAATCCTTACTTTTTTATACAAATATCTGCACTAAGGGCAGAAGGATAAGCTAGTGCTAGTCAATGTGCTAACATGGAGAATAAGCTAGTGCTAGTCAACATGCTAATATGGAGGAGAAGCTTGTGCTAGTCAACGTGCTAACATGGAAGATAAGTTAGTGCTAGTCACCATGGTAACATGGAGGGGAAGCTAGTGCTAGTCAATGTGCTAACATGAAGGAGAAGCTAGTGCTAGTTGACGTGCTGACATGGAGATGATGCTAGTGCTAGTCGATGTGCTAACATGGAGGAGAAGCTAGTGCTAGTCAACATGCTAACATGGAAGAGAAGCCAGTGCTAGTCAACGTGCTAACATGGAGAAGAAGCTAGTGCAAGTCAACATGCTAACATGGAGGAGAAGCTAGTGCGAGTCAACATGCTAACATGGAGGCTAACGCCATAGGCATTATATACGTAGATGCCGCATCGACTGCTGCCGCCCACCAGAGCGGTGCGTCTAGAGGGCGGCCATCTTGGAACGGTGGCAGTCGATCCTACTGTGCATTACACCTATAGAGGAATGATGTGATTACACAGTGAAAGTTGCTCAATTCTCAAGCAATTTTCATGGGTTTTGTTTGTAATAAACGTCAGGCATGATAGATAGATAGATAGATAGATAGATAGATAGATAGATAGATAGATAGATAGATAGAACAAAAGGAACCCAGAAAACGTTCAGATGTGCTCAGGTTTTTATTATTATTATTATAGTATAATTGTACTACTACTACTGTATTATTGCTATTCTTAGAATTATCATTATATTCTCATATTCTCATATTTATTATTAATATTTTATATTATAGCTACTGGTATTCTCATTGTACTACTATTATTATTATTATTATTATTATTATTATTATTATTATTATTATTATTATTATTATTATTATTATTATCATTATTATCATTAATAAATATTGTTTATTGTTTTTATTATTGTATTATAGTTACTGGATTCTTGTTATATTATTTTGTTATTGCTATTATTATTAAATAATTGTCTACAACAAAAATAATCAATTACTGCAGTAAGTCTGTTTTTTTTCTGTATAACAGGCTGTTGCTAGGAACGCTAAATTCATAACATCGATGGTTCTATTCATCCTGTCGGCATTTATATCACTATAGCTAAAACAACCTGCTATTAATAAATGATCCCTCCATGCACCGCTGCCTCCACCAGCACCGTTCCCAGATGGAAGCGCTGTAGACGTGTCCCTCCACAGTCGATGCGGCATCTACGTATATAATGTCTATGGCTAAACACATTTTTTCTGCTTGTGAAAGGCTTTTCAGCTCAGCACGACTCATTTCAGGCCAAAAAGAGCATGTCTCCATTCCAGAAACCCGAAGAACATGATTCACTTGAGGCAAAATGAAACATTTTAGTAGTCTGAGCTTTCTTCTATTAAGCAAGTACCTTAGAAGTTTTTAAAAATGTTAAACTCAAAGCTGCTCTGGGTTTTATTGAGCATTTGCACACATTCTATTTACAAATTATTCTTATTATGAGTGCTAAAGTAACAGATTTACTTGTTTCCATGTACCAGTTTTCTTAAAAAAATAAAAGTTATGGAACTTGCTGGTTTAAAAGCCCTGTCTTTGAAGGGACATTTGTTTTAGTAGCATGTACATTTTTACTTAAAATTAAGTAAGATAGCAACTTCAATACTTTAACTTTTACCAGAGTAATTTTTTATTCACATTAGACAAGTTTAGCGTGCATTAGCAGCCAATGTGGAAGAGAAAACAATTTACCCCCCCCCCACACACACACACACAAACACACCATCTTGCTTTCTTTATAATCCCTCTCTTATCTCATCTCCCACACCACTTCACTTTTACCTATTCCCATTTCGCTCTTCATTTCTCCTATTTTGTTACTTTTTCTCCATGTTTCAAGTCCTCACAGAGCTATTTAGAGAACAGCGCAGAGCCGAAATAATGTGACTAAAGAGGATTGCACAGGTAACACAAGTCCAGCTGGAGCTCAAATCTGCAATGCGGTTCCTCGCAGAGTATTAAAAGCGTCCATGTTTATGGATTCACCCTGATAAACAATGCTACATAATTCTCTTTGAAGCTTGCCGCACACAGGCTTGTATAAAACATTGCAAAAATATGCAGGGACGTGGTTCACAAGCATGCATAAAGTGCAGAAGCTCTTATCTCGCACATGCGCGTACACATAATTATCTGAGCTGTGTGACCGCTCGACGTGAGCCAGTAAGACTTTGAAGGGAAGGCAATGTTTTCCCTTGGTAGCAAACAGCCACTGAAGACAAATAACTATATACAACAAATTGTCTATTTGTACCAAAATAACTTCCCACTGAGTACGTAACTGATCAATATTTCAAAAGCGCATCCTTTATTCTTCAAGCAGGCCACAGAAAGAGTTAATGAGGCGAGCCTGCAAAGACAATGTGCCTCACCAAAGTAGGCTATCTACTAAAGGACAAAATTAGCTTTCAGATCTTCAGAATGGTTCACGCTCAGCACAGGATGTGATGCCTCTGAAGTGAGCCACTGGAGACCTTTAGCTGCATGACAGCCCATGAGTTGGCATATCTGACTAAAAAGATCACAGATGTGGTTCTCTCTGATCTGCCGTGTCAAAGTCTTTGCTCCTTTTATGTGGTTTGTTGTCGGTAGGCTACTTTGAATAGCAATTCACGTGCGGAACGTGGAACGCCTGTGATTAATGCCACAACTGTAGATTCATCAGAATGACAAAAGGACTTTAATAGGCCCTATAGTTTAAGTGTTTTGAAGTACTGGATTTTAAAGGAACGTACATACAATTTTTGTATGGTTTGTTTGTATGAAATCAATACAATGTTTCATAGTGCGACTAATTGGCCACCAATCTAAAAAAAACAAAACATTTACTTGCGTAAATCCAAATCCAAACCGTCTTTTCGTGATTTTTGGTTTTATTCTTGTGTTGATTCTGAGTCGAGAAGACTCAACGCACATTGCAGAAAAAGTTATTCATTCACACCAGTCATACCGATGGTGGTAAGCTACATTGTAGCCATAACTACCTTGGGAAATACTGACAGAAGTATGACCACCACCATCATTCATGCACAATTCATACCCATTCCCCTGGGACACAACTACAATGACTTGGACAGAGCAGGATTCAAACCCCCAACCCCTCGGTTATTTGACAACCTGCTCTAACACTGATCTATGGTAGCCCACAGTTAGAACTAGTTCAGAGGTTTCCTTTATTTTGAAAATATCAGTGGAAAAGCGAAAGTAGAAGGTGGACAATAGGCGAGGGAGGGTGCGGAAGGGACATTTTTAAAATTTTACAAGGTATTTAGTGCAATCAGTACTGGACCTCCTGCATGTGGCCATGAGAGGAACTATTTTACTACTTGTTATTTTTGCTGTAAAGGCCATTATACATACAGTATAATATGTATATCTGATACTCTGTAATATAGAGTGTACATGCATGCTGAAAATTAATTTTTATTTTAATTATTTAATTAAATTAACATAAATTATTTTAATTAAATTAACATAAATTATTTTAATTAATTAATTATTTTATTTATTTTTCTAATTATTTCCTTTGCCAAGTCAATTCTGTTCCAGAACTCTAGTGAATTAAACACACATAACTTTAGTCAGTCTAATCTGAATGGGAATGCATGGAGCTGTCTTCACCGTCATGAATAACTTCAGAATAACTAATCTGAGCATAGTCTTGCATCATTTTCAGTCGGAGCTATGTTAATTTCGGGTGGGCTTGCCTAAATGTGTCACATTTACATTCAGTGGTAAACCTGAGCATTTGCATGGATTTAAGTCAGGACAGGACCACCGGAGTTGTCCCAAAGAGCTTTACAATATCAGCTTATCCACCTATTCACACTCACATTCATACACCAATGGGACAGAGCTGCCATGCAAAGCTCTAGTCAACCATTGGGAGCGACTTAGGGTTCAGTGTCTTGCCAAAGGACACTACGACACAAAGACAGGCATAGTCTTATGTCTTGGTCAGAAGGGACAAGGCTATGCCTCCAACCCTAACCCCTCTACCAGTTGAGCCCCACTACAAACTGTGATGCACCTTTCAAACAGAACTAGAACCAACCGCAGCAGCAATTCGAGCTGTAACTGTTGGAATGGACTTGCATCTTAAACTGACTTTATAGTCGATCGTGTAAAAGTGAAGCACTTTGTTTACTGGTTGATTTTGATTCTCATCCTCACTTATGGTCATGAACTTTGCACAATTGCCCAAAGAACAAGATTGCGTGGTAAAAGTGGCTAAAATCAGTTTTCCACGCAGAGGTGCCAGGTTCAGCCTTACAAAGAGGACGAAGAGCTCGACCATAGAGGAGAGCTGCTGCTCCTCCAAATCAAAAGGAACAGGTTGTGATGGTTCAGGCATCTGGTGAGGACACCTCCTGAAAGCCTGCTAACCTCCCATTATCGCTTTATTGGCTAATTCTGCTGCTATGGTGACTTTAAATTTTTAAGTTGCCTCAGTTACTTTTGTTCTTTTGTGAAACATGTTTATTATAAACAATGATTGAAAATAATGCAATACTTTGAATTCATAGATGTAAATCTCAAAGATAAACGCTCTTTCTATTTATTGGGATCATATTTATTCATTTTAAAGTTTTATTTAGAAACAGACACATTCGGCTCATCTCACATTCAGTATTATTTGTGTTGCAGTCTCTGAAGTGTTGTTAAAATCTGAGGTCCCAGATCAGCGCCGGCTGCTGGGAGGACTCTTTGATTTCACTCTTATGTCACGAAACTCAAAAAGCTTGCTGAGCAAAATATTCAAGAGATAAAAATTATGAAATGTTGTTATTGGGCTACATTTTGGTCTTCCAGTGCCATCAAAGAGAAAAATCTCGAAGCTATGTAAATACTGAACTCTGAGCAGGCACACGAAAACACACAGCAGGCAGTGCCCAATTATCTTTACCCACAACAAATGAGTGTTTCTTCAAGGAAGTAGCTTTCATGGATTAAAACAAATGTGGCAGGAGGGAACATCCTCACTAGCAATTTTCTGACAGACCCTCGACACAAAGCCAAATGTGGGCTATTTCATAAAACTACAACCCTGTGTCATCAAAGCTATCCCTGTGGAGGCGTTATTCTTGATCACTCTTCTCGTCTAAGCGCCCTATTTCTCCACTAGTCATCTTTGTGACTTTTGTCTCACGTCACGGGAGCGAGAAGCCTGCACTTGATTCATCGTAACAGTTTGTGTATCAATAGGGAAAGAAATGGGTGAAACTTTTTAAAATTCAGCCTTTGTTGCCGGAGAACAGAAGGCTGACAAAGTTTTATAGAGGTAGCCATGAAGTTCTGCCTCATTAGATAGAATAGCTGCTCTATATTCAGGGTCTCACGAGTGGGCCAAACTCAGTTCGTTCCGCCAGAGCACAGACCTTTATGTTTGTGTCTTATGGGCGGGAATGGCTGGAATACCTAAGCTACGCCCAATTTAAAACTTAACAATACTGACTTTTCTGTTAAAAAATCATGTTTAGATTTACCTAAATTGCATCCAAAAGTGTCAAATTCTTTCTGTTTCAAGGACAGTTTAATCTTAAGTCATTCTTTCAGGAAAGAACTTGCAATTTGAACGTTCTCATGTTTTACCAAGTAGTTTATGTTTCTACGTTAAATAATCTAATGCAGTTGGTTGCATGACTGTTATGAAAGTTTCAATACATGCACAAGTCATGTTATTACTTGCAGGTGCGTCTCACCTGTGGGGGATGCGGGGGACGCAACACCCGCACTTTCATAAAAACAGAAATTCAACCCCCCCGCTTTTTACAGAGGGATTCATTATTGAAAACGTATTGGTCCAGTTAGACTGATTGAATTGTGATCAAGCCAATCACAGCCAGCCATTTGATGGAGCCGCCGTTCCGAGAAGATAAACAATGAGTTAACGGCGATGAGTAAAATGTAAAAAAAGTGACAAAAAAATGAGTAACAGGTTGCAAAAAATGGTCCAAAATTGGCAGAAATGTAACAGGAAAAGAGCGAAAAGTGACTGAAATAGGGCAAAAGCAGTTAAGAGTGGCAAGAAAAATTTACAAAAAAGAGGAAATGCAAAGATAAAAGGTAGCTGAAATGAGCAAAATAGGGCAAAAAAGGGGAAAAATTTGCAAAAAAATGAGGCTAAATGTAGGGAAAAGTGTTATTTATTGAGCAAACAGTAGCTTATTTGGATGAAAAGTGGCAACAAAAAAAAAAAAAAAAATGGTTAAACAATTGACAAAAAAGTGGATGTGTCAAAAATACAATGCAAAAATGGACATAAATTTAGAAACATTTATATTTATTGACAAAAGGAGGATGAAAAAACAAAAAATGTCAATTTTTTGGGAAAAGGGGCACAAATGGGACAAAGGAAGTTGCGAAATTGCCAAAGAAAAAGGTAAAAAGGGGTTAAAAAGTTGCCCCCTTTTAAGGTTTTCTGGGGGATAATAATTAAAATGAAGACATAAAGAGCACATGTTGAGTATCACTGACTTAATAACAGCTTTATCATGGCTTTAGTAAATACATTTAATAAACTAAATTGGGAGCCGATGGTTGCCCTACCCTTAGAACACTCTCACTTTTAAAATTGCTGCTCTACCCCTGATTGCTTGTTTTGCCATCATTTGACACAAAAAAAAGGTCTGCAACAACTAGAAAACAACAACGGACTATAATGTGCTTCTCTTTAGATCTCTAAAATCTTTGATAGGGTTCAGGCAATTTATTACTGATAAGATAAAGATTGAAATAGTTATACAATTAAACGCCACTGAACACAACAAACAGTCTACGCTGTTGAAGTTTTAGAGTATGTCTACAATATTTGACAAAGTAGGCCGACCCAGAAAGTTGTTTACAATCTGTCTGATCTCAAATTGATTTCCAAATTGTACGTTGTCTGCCAAAATCGGCAGTTAATTAGTGAGCTGAGTTTTAACATAAACAACAGATCTGAGGAAGAAATCAATGAAGACAAAACCCAAACCTTTCAAACAAAGCCGTGCTCTCAGACTGGGTTAAAAAAAACCAATGAAGTTATTAGAAAAAAGGATGATGTGAGATGGAAAAAGCTCTATATACTGAGACTTTAGTCAATGTTGTACTTTTAGTTTTGAAATAACCAAAGTGCAACACTGTAATGTCATGGTTAGCAGTGTTGGGTTTGTAGTGAGTAGAGGAATGATTGATTCCATCAAAATATATATTTAAGAGTAAGTTTCTCCTTCAGTTTGACGCTTTATTGTGATAGATAGATAGATAGATAGATAGATAGATAGATAGATAGATAGATAGATAGATAGATAGATAGATAGATAGATGCTTTAAGTTGATGCGTGAGCGTTCCATTTAGCTAATGTTTATGTTTAATGTATTTTTTTTAACAGCTTCTATTTACATCTGCCAGAATTTTGGGGGGGGGTTTTTATCTCCCAAATACTTGGCTTCAGTCGGTGTTTATTTTTTAAAATCTCTCTACCTTTGTCCAACAATTGTCTGTTCCCAGGTAAATGGCATCTTTTTCCCGTTTGAGTATTAAAAGAAATCCACTTTATTATTTTCAGGAAAAACCCTGCTTTCGATTGCAATGTTTGTCTTTCCCTTGAGTAAAGAGAACCCAGATAAAATGACCGTACATGTATCCTGTCCACTGACAACTGACAGGCTCACCTTACCAAACTTGCAGGGTCATATGAGGCTAAACTGTCAATCCGTATTCTGCCTTGTAAGCGCATCTAAAAAAGGCACCAAAAAAATACAGAGTTATAGTGTCTCATATCGGATATTAATCCCCCCCCGTCTGTTGAGAAAATCCTCTATAATTCACATTTCCTCAGACGAAGCAGTTTTAATTAGCAAAAACATTTTGAAATCATTCTTCATAAAAGCCAGCTGTATGGTTTGTGTAGTGAAGTCCATTAAATCTTTAGCACATTTACATACTTTGCTTATTTTTAAAGGTTTTCTGCTTTTTCTAAAGTGCTGGTAGTTCCAGCGGGCATTGGCAGTGAATATGCATACATATATATATATTTGTAAATCTACAGACTGATTTTGAGGACATTTCGCAGAGTTGTCCTCCTAAAAAGATTAGAGGATTAAGAAACCATCTTGAAGTTACTGTTTTATGTCTGTGTCCTAGATTCAACTTGATTTCCCTTTGATTGCATAAAGAAACACATCTAACTGCAGCTGAGGGCCAGGATAATGGTCGGGGAGATTTTCACTGTCATTTTTTTTTTTTATTTTCATCCTTGTTCTGTAGAATTCATTTGTTGCAGAGAGCTTTTCATTCATTACTTAATAGGTTTATTCTATTATTCACGTTGGTTCTCTCATTAGGGGATAATAATGCAAATGGCATACAGCCTATTAGAGGTGTTTAGCAGGCCTGTGTGTGGAAATGAGGGTATTTGTTGGGCAGATGGACGTAGCTCCGGGGCTACCCTCACCCCTGACCCCCCACAGATGTCCCTACCCTAGCCTGGGCTCTGGAACCGAAGCGGCGGAAAATCAGTAATACACCGGAACCGACGTGTCAATAGACGGGACAATTAGTGGCATTTGAGCGCCGGTTCTGGCTGCGCGGCGGCGGCTCGGTGTTCGATGAAACATGCAGGGATGAAAGGGGGGGAAGGGGCCATGCTGTGCCTCAGTGTGAAAGCCTGACTGACCGATAGCTCTCTCCTGAATGGGGTTCTGGTGGTCATACATAAATTAAAAGGTTAAGTGAGCCATCAGGAACAAATGTTTGCATTTATTAACAAAGGATAATGGCTCCCAGCAGTGAACCCACAGACTGGGTTTTCCCATTGGGTCGACTTCTTTAGGATATTTGAAATCACCTACAGTTTTTTACAATAGTTAGGCTTTAGGGCAAACTCTATCTCCATCAATCAGGTCTATTTAACTCTCTAAAGACTTCATCTTGGGCTCCTCATCAGCTCCTAACCACAGTGAATGTTTGAAGTGTATCAAACGGCTGCTGCTGCTTTCAAAATTGAATTTGATAGAACACAATAGAGCTACATTAATATTTATAAGGCTAAATTTAGGGAGTTCTTTTTAATTTGTAATGTGTTTTTAAATTATTTTCACAATTTGCAAGGTTTAATCTTGTGAATAGGAACAGAATATTTCTTTGTGTGTGTTTCGGAGTTACCAAATTTAACAACTAACCCAACAGCAGGTATTACTTATAATACTTCTGGCACTTAGATATTGTTTAAAAGAGGAAAATGACCCTCTTAAATAGTCAATCTAACCAAAATGGCAGTTTTTTTTTTTTTTTACTCTAGTTTGTTTAGGTGCTAAATGTACAACAAGCACGTCTCTGTAAAATAGACAAAACCATGAAGATGAAGTAAGACATTCAAGCTAGTCACGAAGAGCAAACATCCGCTCTTACATTTCCCTGCAGGAATGCGTGAGGCAGGTGTAAATTTAAACTGTTAATGAGGTGCATCAAAAGCATCAAAGACTCGCCGTGCTGAGCCATTCTGCCATTAGCCCAGGCCAGACAAAAGCCATCAGAGAGTTTTCCTCACTAAACGGTGCCGAATGGGTCCAGGCAGCAGGGGTTTTATTGTCGCTGCAGACCCCTGCAGCCAGCAGCGGACTAACAAGCCAAGTCTGATGAAATCAGCCTCTAACGAGACAAGATGAAGCATTTACTATTGGTCGCCCAGTGCTGGATCTCTATTGAGTAGTCACAATTCAAGTACATTTCTCAATAAATATCATGATGATATTGTTGAGTGTACGTTTTATATTGTCTATATTTTCTATCAGCTTATTTGTGTGCACATTGTGTTAAAACACCACAAGTCTAGTTTTTTACATTTAAATTATGGTATTTAAAGCCTGGTTTATCAAAATCAACTGTCCAGTAACGTTCCCCCAAAGAGTTTCACTGAAAGCTTTCAAGAATTTGTAAAACTGCCTATTTTCTGAATCGCTCCAGTATGTTATTGTTTGCCACCTTAGATCAAGTGAACTCTGTCACCATTGTGTAGTTCCAGATATCCATTAGCCAATGGGAAATCCCTATGGTGTCCTTTCTGTGTGGAGTTTGCATGGTCACCTCGTGCTTACATGGGTTTTCTCCGGGTCCTCCGGCTTCCTCCCACTGTCCAAAAACATGATTATTACATTGATTGGAGTCTCTAAATCAGGGGTTCTCAACTGGTTTCACCCTGTGACTCACATTTTGCCACGGTCATTAAATCGCGACCCAATTTTTTTTAGAATTCGATGCCATTTTCAAAAATAGCCGTTGAAAACACACATATATAATATTTTTGGAAACATGAATCTATATATTTTCCTGTGCAACATGCATTTCGCAGCATGCCTCATCAAAATAAAAGACTAGTCCAACATGCGCGATATTAAGTATTTTTTTTTTTTTGACCCACCCAGTACAAGTCTGCAACCCACTTTTGGGTCCCGACCCACCAGTTGAGAATCGCTGCTCCAAATTGGTCTTAGGAGTGAATGTGAGTGTGAAGTTGTCTGTGTGTTGCCCTGCGATGGACTGGAACCCTGTCCAGGGTGTGACCCCGCCTAACACCCAATGAGAGCTGAAGATAGGCACCAGCAGATTCCAGCGACCTTAAAAAAAGGAGCATGGATGGAAAGATGGATGGATGGATAGTCCTATGTTAGCTATCTGAGATATCAATGACAAAGTATCATCTAAGATGTGGAGATTCCACATTTTATTTGCTCATACTTCAAAAGTGGAGGTGAGCTACCACATTTAGCATTAGCCTGTGCAGTAATGTGCTATCACGTCAGTCGTCTGTGTTTCTGTTCATGCAAAGCTTATACTATGATTTTGTTCTTTAAAGACTGCTCAGTCAGCAGGTATATGCTGTGCGCAACATTTCTTTCTTTTTTTTATAAAGCAAGAAGGGGTTAAACTTGGCAATGCTGTCTCCTGCTGTATAGCTGCGAGCAAGCTAACAACATACTGGTTGGCAACATAGCATATTGCCTTTGTAACAAATTGGATTGGATCCAGTAACTTCAAAGTCGGAGGCCAGCACATTATTCAAGACCTATGCTAACTAGAAGCTATGGATCTTCTAGAAGATAAGCTATAGCCTTATATCCTATACGGGCTTGCTTGTGGGTAATACGATTATCAAACTGCTAAATAAATGGTCCGGGCATTCTACCAGCAACACTGCAAAATATGGCTAGCTTAGGTAGGCTACGTTGACTTTACTACATGTTTGTACCTTTTTTGGTTAAATAAAATGTTGGGTGGAATTATATGCATGGATACAGCTTTTTTGCTTTAATATCATAAGACGGTTGACAGCTGCAACCTGGTATTTAGGACTCCATATAGGCTGTAATTTTTTTTTTGTTTTAGCCTGTAGGCTGTGGATCATATCTGAATCTCTATTTTTTGTGATTTTTAATGAATTTATGTACTGTACATTGTGTTTCCCTGTGCATTTAAAATATAGTGTACTGTACTGCATATAAAATATCTTTTAAGAGGAATCCACCTGCAGAACCGTACTCACACCTGCAGAGCATCTGTGTTTACTAGTTTAAATGATTGTAGAGTCAATAGAATAAGTGACATGTTACAAAATCTACAACACCAGGTAAAATATCACAAGCAGCCCAGATTTGGGAACACAGTTAGTGTTAGCTCCTACAGGGATGGACAGACAGGATAAAGTCCAGTGTCCAGACTGCAAAAGGACGGAAAGAGAGGGAGGTGTTCATGATATCCAGTGTTGTCATTTAAATTCATGAGTGAAAAGAAGAGAAAATCAGTGCATCAAGGAAAGTGCTCTTTACCGAGCCCTTTAAATGTATAACAGAATTGAAAAAAAATCCTTCAAACTAGTTCCAACTCCACCTCATGAAATTGAAAGGCTTTATCTACTTCTAAACGTCTGAGAGGGCTCCATCGGAAATTGGTAACTGGTTCCACAATAGAAGAGTCTGACAGCTGAACGCTTTGCCACCACTAAAGACAGAGTGTTCTGCCTGATAACATAGAATAGTACTAAGAGTAACAGAGGATAACACAGTTTGGTTTTTATAGAGCATGGAAACTTCTGCTCTGTCTTAAATCATATCGTTCCAATCAAATATATTCTTAGTCTCCCAATCCAGTTGAGGATGAATATTCTGACTTTTGTCTCTACAGTCACTCAAGCGTTTCATACCGTTGGGTTGTAACACCCCGCCTGCCAAAGCTACATCTTCAAAAACTCTTTTTATGATTCTTCATATTGCACCAGCCCGCCTCCCGAAGCCGAGTTCTTCTGACTTGGCAGGATAATGAAAAAAAAAAACTTCTTACCTGACTGAAATTTTCATCATCTTTTGCACGAGAAGAAAGAAAAACTTTTTTGTCTGCAGATAATTCACCCCTTCACATTGCCAGAGTGACCTTTTCCCCTCATTTCCCTATATCAGTGTAAATGTACCAATGCATGCAAATGGTAAACTTTCCTGTATTGTTCCTGGCAATGGAAACTTTTTATTGTTCAGTAATACAAGCCAAATTGTCCTGGGGCGCAGGAATAACATATGTGAATGATGAAATCAAGCACAGTTCCCTTTGGCAAGCACTTTCTCTTAAAGTTGTGCATATCACTAGGCACGTAGGGGTTTAGCTTGTGTGTGTGTGTGTGTGTGTGTGTGTGTGTGTGTGTGTGTGTGTGTGTGTGTGTGTGTGTGTGTGTGTGTGTGTGTGTGTGTGTGTGTGTGTGTGTGCGTGTGTGTGTGTGTGTGTGCGCCTGAGGGATGGTGGAAGGTTTGCAGGTGTATATACACACATTTGCTGTAGATGCCTTCATGTAAGTGTAAAGCCATCTACAGTAGAGATCTAATCGGGCATCAGAAGTTCAATCCAACATGGCCCAAACTCGTCCGAACCCAAATGATGCCAATTTTTTTTAAGCCTGAATCCATTACAGCCCAACACTATTCAGATATGTGCATGGACAAAGCTCAAGAACAAATCATTTATACGTTTTATAACATCATTTATTCATTTGCCAGAGGCCAGCCTTTGATTCACCTCCCCAGCATCCATTTGTGCATCTTCCTTGCGTTAAACGAAATGCATCAGCTGACCTCTCATTTATCAGGCAGCGCCCGAGCCTGTGCTAAATGATAGAAGTTAAGACTGAACCTGACCCCGAGAGGGCAAAGATCTTCAGCTCTAATCTAATGAAGCTTATGAAATGGCTTTGTCTGATAGTAGCTAGATTTTTAAATGCGTGCCAACAGCTTCGTACAGCTGGAATAAGGCTATTCGTAGCTCAATCTACAGGCCCAGAAGGATTCAATTAAAGCATTCAGTTAAAATATGGGTGAAAAATCCATAAAGAAAAAGTTTTCATCCATCATCTTCCTCTACAGGTCATTGGGGTTTTGTAAAAGATAAAGCGCCACCTACTGAGGTGAAGTCAGATGGAGCTTTTAAATAACTAGATTTTCTTTCCTGCCTGTTTACTCAGAGAAGACAAGATGTTACATTGATTGACTTGAGAGCATAACTGTGTCCATGTAAACATATACTGAGTGGATCCCCAGAGAACATGGTCACCAGTTAAGCTTGCCATCCAGGGAAAAATTTGCAGGTCTGTAGGTAGGCTCCGACCCCCACCAAAAAATTGACAAGCTCTATTAGAGTCTGTTTGGGGAGTCGGGCTTACATCACACTTGACATTTGCGGTAGTAAATAAATGGGCGCCATCTTGAGATGGGGGGAATTTACTCTTCTGCGTCCTGTATGTCTGATGACAAAACCAGCTTTATTTAAAGGGCCCATGTTAAGCTAAATCAACTTTTCTGTGCTTTAAACATCATAAAAGTGCTATTCATACACATGACCAAAGTGTTTTTTTCATTGATTCCCTCAATCGTTAGTGAGAGGGTGATTTGCTCTTTTCTTACTGCAGGGTGAGCCCAAACACCTCGCTCCTATTTGACGCGGCACTGAGCTGGAGAAGCCACGCCTCCAGGAAGCTCTCTGCCATGATTGACATGTAAACAGACACACCCACGAAGGTGAGCATTTCAGCGTCCTTTGCTATGTATGTATTTTCTACAGTCTAGTACCGGCAAACGCCCCGCCCCCACACTCTGTCTTATGTTTATAAAGCAGCATAAGCTCAGCTACGGAGTGGGTGGGAGGAGGGCGGGCCATCCTCTGGCCCTACGTCACTGTGTGGGGAGGAGGAAGTCAATGTCCCGTCTATAGACACGCCCACTCATGACTATGCGTTAGTAGGCCGCAAATCAGCCTGTTTGTGTAGAGTTGCTCAGGAAGTGACTTTTCAGAGGCTAAAACTCTGGAAAACAGGCGAGTTTGGGAAAATAAACCTTAAATACTATGTTTTTGGGTTCTTAGAACAATTGGAGATGAATGAAAAATAGCATGATATGGGACCTTTAAATACTGGAGTGATTTATATCTCTGTATTCTTCTAAAATGACATACAATTATTATTACATTATATTATTACAATGAATTTCATTTGCTGTCAGTTATGTTAAAATCTTATATGGAATTTTAAAGTATTTAAAATTTTATTTTCATCAAAATATTCATGCAAACGTTGCCTGATAAAGCCCATTTTATGAAATATCATGCAGTAAACTCTTTACACGCCATTAATCACAGTGTATTTTACAACGGCGCTACAATGCATATAAATACAACATATTGCCACCTAGAAGGAAAACTAAAGCTGCTGAGATGACCCTAAAATCCTCAATCCTTATTTCAGATCTTAGCTGTTCACTTACTCGTTATGAAACGTAGAGAGCCCACGTAGGCATGAGACGTTTTTGGAGACCAGCTTTTACTCTTGTCCACCCTCCCAGACTCCAGCATTTTCCACCGTCCTATGAAAGAAAGCCGGCGTTTATACTTTATATCTGAATACTTTTTGCCACAGAACGAACAGCCAAACACACAGCAGCTCTTCAGCATGGTGAAACCTCTCCTGTCACAATGGGATACAACACGTTATAACCTAAACAAATATGGCAAAAACGTCACTACTTACCCTGATGCCTGACTTCCTGAATAGTGCTGAGTGAAGGGTCAAAGAATCAAGAAGTATATGTTGGGACAAATAAGCTGCAGTCAAATCTGTGACACTTCATCCACACAAACACACAATGATCTCTTGCTTCAGTAGATTGTCAGTGATAAACTGTATCAATAATAGTAATAACTGTCTCTGCTCTCTTGACCTGTCACTCACTTCTTCACCATGGACTGGAAAGGTGCCATGACGTCAAAGTGTGGCCTACTTTTTCTCCTTCTCTCTCCTTCTCCCTCGCACATACACACACGTAACGCACATTAAAGAAATGCGCTCAACTTTTTCTTTATTAACGTCTGTAGGATTTTAATTAAAATTGCAATCATTCTGATTAAAATGTGCTGTGTCTACATCTTAAAGCAACAAGGACTCACATTCACCTCCCCCTCCGTCGCTCTCTCTATCTCGCTCTGTTGCTCTGTGTCTATGTGTGCGTGTAAGAGGGAGTGACAGAAACTGAGGGATGAAATCCATAATTTAACCAAATGCCTAAGAGCTGCATGCAGCAACACTGATTTCAACACGCCTCTCTCAGGTCTCACATGGGCAAGTGTCGCTGTGTGTGCTCCCTAACTGCACGCGCACACACACACACAGCATGCTGCTGTATTTTTAATTGTTGTTCATGTTACCCACACCCCTATAAACGTAGGCCATCATCGAGTTCAGTTCTTTTCCATCCCGTCGTCGGTTTTCTGTGTTTGTCATACTGGGTATTTATAGCATATTCTGTCAGACAGCGCTGTGCATTTGTGTGTATTCATTTGGAAATAATAACATTGACAACTGCTTGAGAGATGGAGGGGTTGAGAGAGAGGGACTCATTTTATGCTTGTACCCACTAACGAGCTGTATTGTGCTGCGAGCGATGTGTATGATCGCTGGAAGGGAAGCTGTGCAGTGTGTGTGTGTGTGTGTGTCTTCTAACTGGCAGCTGAAGGAGTTTACCAGTCTTTTTTATTCCTCATTTCTCTGTGCTACTTTCCCATGTTACTTTCTTTTTCCACTTGTTCCCACTCCATCGATCTACCCTTTACTCCCTCCATATGACATTTTCTTTAATCCCCTAGCACGTTGTTTCCCGCCCCCTCCTCGTCCTCTTCCATCTGTAACATGTTTTCATCCATTATGGCCAAAACCAGACATAAGCAACTGGCAACCCGGGAAACACGTGAGGTCCTCGGCCTAATTTTGCGCGGCCCCCAAAAACAAAATTGTAATTCAGGAAGTTGGAAGTTATATGAAGCGCAACATAACCCACAAACTCCAAAAACATTGAAGAGGACAGCAAAATGTCACGAAAAGTACACAAAATGAAAACAAAGACACACTAAACAACCACTAAACACAAAATGACTACAAAAACAACAACAGAAGGACTTCAAAGACAAACAAAATGCCAACAAATTGCCCAAAATGACTGATAAATACACAAAACAACAATGATAACAAAAAAATATAACAAAAACACACATAACTATTCAAAAAAACACACAGAAAGGCAACAAAAATTAGCCATAAAACACCAAGAAAACCCACACAAAAGGACTACAAAAACAAAACCATGTGTTCTTTCCTGTATTAACGCTCAGATTGGTCATTATTCTAAAAAAAACTTAAATGTTGATAATATTGCCCTCGCTCTGATAGAAGTTGCCCATCTCTGGCTTAAACTCTCAACTCTGAGTTAGTGTGTAATGGATTATCTGTCTCAGTTCCACCTCGTTCACTCCACTTCAAGTGAAGTACCTGCAACTTATGATCAACACGCTAACGACGAAGCACGCACATGCACGCATGCATAAGAAGGCCCCACAAGCCCATTAGCGTTAATATTTCAGCAGCGTCATAGCCGGCCTTGTCACCGCCTGCTGCTCTTCAATGAGCCAGGCTTGTCCTCTATCAGCCTGTGTGTGTGTGTATGTGTGTGTGTGTGTGTGTGTGTGTGTGAGAAGCTCTCTCTTGACCTCAAAGCTGAGTTGTACATCTGTGTCAGGAGTTCCCCAGAGTTTTAAACCATCAACCCTCCTGCCAACACCACCATCAGTGCCATCTTAAGGGAGATACATGGGAAGCAGAGGGAGTGTATAGAGTGGTTGTGTGGGAGGGCTATAAGGGTCCTGATTAGGTCTTTGGTTTGAAGTGTTCGCTTGCTGACACACACATTGTTTCACGCGAGCTTCATATCTCTCTTAGTGTTACAAAGACTTTCCAAAGCAGGGAATTTTAGGCATTCTGTTAGAAATCCCCCAGCGCTCTGAGGTGGAATATTTCTATTTTGTTCTGAAATTCATGTTTCTGATTAATTGAATGGAGAGGTCCACTGCATAATAGAACTGCTGGAGTTTGTGTGTGTATGTGCGTGTGTGTGAGTGTGTGTGAGGGTATGAGTGTTGTAATCTACTGCTCTGTCTGTCCACCTGTGTGTAAAGAACGCTACAAGAACACTTTGTACTTTGTAATGCCCTGGAGAAACTGTCCTCATGCTTACATGAGGCATACAATGGCTCTGTTCAAAATGGCATACTAACATATTACTCATACTACTCATACTAGGTCTGACGTCAAAATGAGTATGTAGTGCGTTCACATTAGACCGTATGAAAAGAGTGAGTACGCGAGAAATACCCGGATGTATACTATATAGGGACATTTTTTTTAAGAATGCACACTAGACATACTCAAGCGCTTCTGCAGGCTTCAAACATCCCCTTTTCAAAACAAAAGCATATCTTCTTGTCTTCCATTAGTCTTTTAACCCTTTTGTAAATAGGGCTCTTGTTTTGAAGTTAACAGGAAGTTTTGTCAGTAGCACAATGGCGGGTCTCCGAAAATTTCCGAAATGTTGTCATGAAATGTGTTTTCCGCGAGTTTTATGGATCAAATGACCACATGTTGATATTCTACTTGGTCACTTTCTTGCTTAAAATCCTTTCAGAACTTTCAAAGGTGACGAATCCATGGAGATATTTAGCTTCAGGTTTTTGCCGTTGTAGGTTCGAAATGCATCTTGGGAAACTTGGAATTATACTTCAGTGGGAACGGTCACCGTCCTAGCCTTAGTTATAGTATATAGTTGACAGTATATACTTATTGAGTTTGTAGTGAAAAGTACAGAGAATGCCATTTCGAACACAGCCAAAGACTCTTATCACAGTGTGCAAGACGCTGTGTACTCAGTGCTCTAACTAGAATTTGTTTTTTTCTAAACTGGGCATGATAAGAAGAATAAAACACACAAATGCACATGCGCATGTGGCATAATCCATGTCCAGGGAGTTATAACTCATGCATGCTCAGTAAATGGAAGCATTTGTTACGTCCACAACAACAGTGAGAGGAGATGAATGTTTTATGACTCCCCTGCCCTCCTTAGCTCATGCCACCCCCACCCCCACCCGGCCCTTTCCATCCATCATGTAGACTTCCTCCTGACACACATGTTAGATGCTTGCCAACAGGTCATTCCCCCGTGAACAAACCCCAAAGAGGGCTCACTGGAGCATGAATGTCTTTGCACCCCCATCATCACCATCCCTCCTCAAATCTTTAACACTCATTAAACCTTTAACAAAAACAGGTTTACTCACGTACGTAGATCCTTCACACACACACACACACACACACACACACACACACACACACACACAGATAAGGCTCATTGGGCCTTGATATGAGTTGCTTATGAAACATTAACACAAATATATTCCCATTGTCTTGCTATGAAATATTTAGGCTCATGTTCAGACTGATACACGTTCTCAGGGTCTCGTCTTGTGCTCACATGGGGAGTCCGTCTGCCACCTCACTTACACACACGTCTTGGTTGTGGTCCAAATTGAGTTTTCTGCTTTTTGAGTGGAAATCCACAATGTTCTGACCTACTTGTGAGTCCTGGAAATGTAGCTCAGTCCGTAGAGACATGGGTTGGAAACCGGAGGGTGGCCGGTTCAAGTCCCAATGCGGACCAGGTAGCTGGAGAGGTGCCAGGGCACTTCTCGAGCACTGTCGAGGTACCCTTGAGCAAGGCATCAAACCTGGTGTGCTCCCTTCATTGTGGAAGCAGCCCCACGCTGACATCTCTCCATTGATGCATGTTCACAGGTCCTGTTTGTGCATGTGTGTGATTCGGGCCTGTGTGTGTGAGAAGCATGTCCCTAAAAATAACAGAGTGTAACAATTTCCCTTCAGGGATTAATAAAGTAATTCAAATAAAAAATAAAATAAAAATACTATATGTTAATGCTGATTGATGTTTTCCATGTTTGCGAAACTTGAAGAGGAAAAACTCTACCAGATTTAACATTGCATGACATGACGAGATCAAACTGTGGATAAGAGATTGAAGGTTTCTGGGTAGGTAAAGGCTTGATTTTACCAAACTGGTGAACAGAAAAACTGGTTAAGTCAATAGTGAATAACTTGCTGTGTCAAGAGATTCTTTTTTGTGCTACAATATATGGAAAGTGTTGTTATTGAATATCTTTTCAAAAGAAAAAACACGACTGGCGCGTGAATAGCTTTTGTAACTACTCTGTTAATTAGCTTTTGAGGTGATTTTGACAGTCTGTTTTTCAGCTGTTTTATGGTTGGAAAATAAATAGCTTCGTCTGACAAGACTGGAAATTAGTGTATTTACAAAGTTTTACAGCAAACTAACAGAAAAATATTAGCATATGTAGGCTTACATGATAAGAAAGGCTTATTCAGAAAGGCGATGCTTTCAGTCCATCTGTAAGAAGCTCAATGCATGAAGAAAATAAATATTTGTACAAAGCAAAGATTTCTGTGATCAAATGGCCTTCAGCCCCTGTTTCCTTAAAGGCACATCATGGACTCTTTGACCTAAAGAGTTGACCCATATGAGTTATTTTAAATGATTCCTCCAATATACAGCGCTTGACAGTATCAATGCTCCAAGCTCCCTCTTGAAATACCGACTAAGTTTGGAGGACACGGGCCGTCTTTCACCAGGTCATGTGACAGAGAATGCCTGGAGAAGTTTCACTTTACAGCAGTCACGTTACCACAGGCTTGGCTTTATACAGTTCCCACGTGACGTCACAACATATGAGCATTTCCCGACTCGGCGCCATTGCTGTGGGCAGCTGAAACAAGTTTGCCTCTGTTTACAGTCAAATGGGCACAAAATGGTAGTTTCGTGTTGGGTTAATGGTGCGCTAATTGCCGCGATAATTCAGTTAAATGTGGATTCTTTAGTAAGGGAAGTCGGCAAGTCAGAGGCTAGGGGGGGAGGGGCAAGGAAGGCCGAGCGGCGGTGGCAGCTGCTCCTCCAGCCGCGGCGTGAGCCCAGCCCCGCTTCGCACCCCAACCCTTAGAGCCAATTCTTATCCCGAACTTACAGGTCAACTACTGTCTGCATACACAATCAAAAGACAAGGGAGGCTGGTCCCACTGACTGACTGTTGATTTTTGCGACAGTGCTGCTGTGCTTGGGGCTAGGGACGCTTGCGTGAAAGTTACCGGTCTAGCGCCCCTAGTGGCCAAAAGTTACACAGTCTGCCTTTAAATTAGCTGCTCGGTTGCTGGTGTATCTCTAAACATGATGCGTGATTCCAGTTAGAGAACCTACAGCGCAGCAGGCCCTGCAAGGAATTATAAAATACACTTTGCTCACGTGACGCTACTTGTGATAGAAATCCAGGGAAGAAGTTATTTTCTTCCCTGGATTTCTATCACAAGTAGCGTCACGTGCAGATCACAGAATGCTAGCTTTCACCTCCAGGTTTTACCAGACAGACGGCTGGTGGCAGCGCACCTCTCAGTTATTCCACCCGTGACTTAGCTGCAATTTTTTTTCTTCCAATTTTCACTTCTTTATTTGTTTAACGATAAATCAGTGTTCACAATCTTTTTGGAAGACAACAGCATGTTATTCATTGTTATCTTCTTTTTTGACCAGAAGAATTGGTCCAAAAGCAAAGCAGGAGCTCAGAGACTTAGCAGCAGTTTCCAAGCGAAGCCTCACCTCTCAGCGACTCCAAATTCTCACATTGATATCTCACGATCAAAAGGTGGCACAAGATACCTCTCTCTGTACTCAGTTTACAGAGGTGTTGGTTTTGCAGGGCCCTAAAAAAATAGGAGAGATTACATTTGAACATATATTTTTGGTTTTATTGGTTCGGTTTTTACAAACCATGAAAAATGACATTGTTTACATGAGCCTTTGTGTTAACATGAACATGCATGGTGGTGTTCAACTTTGGGGTTTTGAAGAGAAATAACAGTTTTCAGATCAAACTGCTACTAAACACACAGTGCAAAGAGAAGCAAAAACTGCGCTGAGAGAAAAAGCAAGGTGAATGAGGAAGAGAAAAGGCGATTGAGCCCCTGGGCACACCATTTAACACAGACTCACACACACATGCACACACACACACAAACACACACACACTATAACACACACACAAAACTTAAATCCTCATTGTAAAACCATTGGAAATCTGGCGAAGTAAAGGGGCACAGATTGAGGGACAAACCCCCCATTCAAAGGCACACAAAGAGATGCACTCACACACACACACAGAAGTACACTCACAAAGAGTCAGTCAGGTGGAAGGGAAGTAGGGCGGCTCCGGTGTTACACTGCTGCACACACACACACACACACACACACACACACACAGACAGACACAACCTCCTCACACAACACAACACTCGGCGCTTTCCAACCCGCCCAACTCCATCAACATTTATTACTCCCTCTGTGTGTGTGTATGTGTGTGTCATTGTGCGTGCGTATGTGAGGGGGATCTCTATGAGCGCCATTAGTGATTCATTTGTGTGTTGTTAACGATTGTGGTGAAAACATGGCAACAGTTTATTTGTCTGAACCCAACCCTGACCATATGCTACACCTTCGTCGGCTCACTCCTCTTCCTCCCCTTCACTTTTCCTGTTTTCCCTTTCAAAGACTTCACACTCTCTCCTCTTTTTCTTTCCGCTTTTTCCCTCCTTCACCCACACATCATCTGTTCGGCCCATCTTGTCTGTACTGTGATGGGGTTGCCAGTTGCCAGTTGCATCCCTGCCATGTTCCTGACTTTTACAGAGCTATTTCCTGTGTGTGCATGCGTTAGTGCATGTGTGTGTGTGCGTGTGCTAGGTCGACAGGGACAGGCCTCTTTGGCTGTCATCTATAATCAGCACTCACGTGTGCCGGTAATGTTGTGTATTGTCCGAACACATCACCGCAGGAGCATCTGAGGTGTCCATTAAAGTTCAAAGCAATTTATCACTCGCTCCCTCCAACCTCCTCCTCCTCCTCCTCCTCCTCCTCCTCCTCCTCCTCCTCTTCCTCTTCTCGTCTCCCATCATCCCTCACTGCCTCCTCCTTCTGCCCATGCTGTCACTATCTCCTCCTTCCCATCTCATTCCTCCGTCTCCATCCATCACACCCATTCACCCTGCACTGCTTGGATGGAATTTAAATTCAAATGGGATTTATGGGATCGGCACGGCTTTAATTTGTTGGCTAAAGGAGGTTGTACAAAGTAGGGAAATGTAAATAAAGTTGAAAATTAAGAATGAAACGTGTGCAAACACATATGCAATCCCTCCCTGGGTCTCACATGTGTCTGTCTGCGTAACTCCCACTGTCACACTCTCTAATGCTTGCCCTTGACGTCTTGAGTGTGATTTGTAACGAGCTGGAAGGCTCCTGAAGGCTTTGAGCGTCGACGTCCGAGTGTGTGTTCACGTGCCAGTGTTTGCTCGTGTGCTTCCCGTGTGACAGGCGCTACACCCTGAGGTATATGATAACTTTTGACGGCGAGTTTAAATATTAAACTATTGCCAGCAACGACTGACAGCTTTCTAACAGCCGTTCAACATGCATGCCGTGGCTCAGTTTTGCAAAAACACTCGCCCACACTTGTTCCAGCTCTGACAGTAAGTAGCTTTTCCTCTTCATCGCTACATGCAAAAGAAGTGTAGATTGTATGTGAGTTTCTCTGTATTGGTGTATTACAGTGTGTGTATTTGTGTGTGTTTGTTATTATGTGCACAGTGCACGTGTGCAACACAAGGTTGGATTTGAACTTGTTTTTAATCAGTGGGATTTTTGCAAATGGCCTCGAGCTTCTCCCTGGGACTAATTAGCGATGTGACTATACGACAAAATAAATAAACACAATCATGCACACACACACACAAGAATGCAGCATCAAAACAGAAATGAGGAGAACAGAGAGGAGAGTCAGAGAAAAGTCAGGATTTGCAGATCAAATGGAAAAAAAAGTTAATTTTTCTCGAAAAATAAGCAATGCTTCAGTGCTTCCTGAGCCGCGCTGCTGCTGCTTTCCACTTCCCTCCAAATTTCCTCAGTTTCTCTCTTTTTGTCACCTTAATGGAGCGTTGTCATCGAGTTTTCACTTTCTATTTCTCTCCCTCGGATACAGACTCGTGCACACACGCAAACACAGATCCAGAAATGTAATGTGTAGACAGCCTGTGCCCGAGTGAAGGCAGAAGGTTGGCGGCCTGAGAGAATTCCTGAGGCCTCTCCACACACCTTAACGCACACACACACACACACACACACACACACACACACACACACACACACACACACACACACACACACACACACACACACACACACACACACACAGACTGTGTAAACCAGAGAGATTAGCAGTTCATTACCATACCACAGAGCGGGCTACACATAGGGGACCGAATGTTTCTCTCCCACTCAGTGTGTGTGTACGTGTGTTTTTCTATTGCGTTGTTGTGTCTCTATTTGTGTGTGTGTGTTTCCCAGTGTGTGTGTGGTAGTTGTTGTCCTTGTGTGTGTGCCAACGTACCTCAGAGCATTGTCTCCTGGTCATAACAACAACTGTTCCATTATTTGTACGCCAACGTGCCAAAATGAAATTGTCTTTAATCAGAAGGACAGAGAAATGGAGGCCACAGAGAATTACCAAATATGTTTTCATCGCTGTGACAATTAGCAGATTAAACAAATTCTCCTCGTTAAGCAGCAAATCCATCTGTCCAATCTGCAACGAGGACAGACAGAGGTGGAAACACCTGCTCCCAACGTTGACCTCAGACAGATGTGTAGATTTTTTGGGATGATCCACTTTATTCCGCTCAGCTTATTCTACGTTGGATTGTTTTGTTTGTTTCCAGCCATGCAGATGGAGGAAAAGAAGGCAACCCAGTTTACAAAATGTAACTCTTTTTTTGGAAAGTTGTTTGGCCATCAGTTTGTTGTGAGGGCAAACATTTCCCTCATGTTGAATGAATTCCAAAGTTATCTTGGATTGATGCTTCTGCAGTCACCTTTGTCAGAGCGTAGTACAGATCGTACCCAATAATTTCTACAGCTAGCTGTAAGATCACCACTTTTTTACAGATGCGGTCTGTTACTCAGAGATAATGCATATTAGGTGGGATTTTTTAAAAACGGCCTATGTACCTGCAAAGCATTATGGGAGTCATTCACAGTCTAAATGTCATCGTAACAGAGAGGGATGGTTATTTCAGAGGGCAAAACAAACTGAGGTTTATTCTCTTGCTATAGGAAAATCTCTACGGACACCACAGACACACCCCCAGCAAATCAAGTTTAAACTATAGCTGCTGCGCAGCACTGGTTGGGGCCAGGCAAAACGAAAAAAGATGCCATTCTAATGTGAATTTTACATCAGTTGAGGCTTGAACTCACAAGTCACAAGAGACAATGCTCTGAGTGAATTGGTAAGGAACAACTCTGCAGTACATGTAAGTTTAAAACTTCTTGTATTCTTGTAGCTCTTTATAGGACTTCTGCACTGCAATGATTAGTCAATAAACAAAAAAGTCAAACACATAATCAAATCAATTCAACTTTATTTATATAGTGCAAATTACAACAAAGTCATCTCAAAGCGCTTAACAAAATATAAATAAATAATAAATCAATCCACAACTATTTCATGATGGAACATCCTCTTTGTCACTGAACTACACACATGGAAATGCCCCCTGTAGCTTTACTAAATTACGTTCACACTGCATGCAAATGTGACCCAAATCTGTTCTTTTTTTGCCCATATGCGACCTGTATCTGATATGTTAAAGACAGTCTGAACAACACAGTTCCGATTTTTTTCAAATCCGACACAGGTCAGTTCCAAATGTGGTCCTAAATCCGATACGTATCAGATTTTTTTAATGCGACTGCAGTGTGGGCGGCCGAGGTGCTTTCTATCTGACTCGTAAGTTATCACCATGCGAAAACTTCATAATTCTGAATATTTATATATTAATTCATAATTCATAACTCTGCATCATTGAGATTGAAGCCGCTGACATCCCAGTCCCACCACTGTTGACTCCTGACATCCACACTTGTTGTAAAGATGCAGCATCACAGCAAACGGCAAGAGCGATAAATCTGACTCTAAAGTTATGAAGTGGCGACTTCTGTTGTAAAGAACATTTCTCAAGGCAAGGCAAGGCAAATTTATTTGTATAGTGCATTTCATACACAAGGCAACTCAATGTGCTTTACATGATGAAACATTCAACAGCCTAAAATCAATAAGAACATTTAAAATCATCAGTAAAATCCAATAAAATCATCAGTAAAATCAATTAAAATCATCAGTAAAATCAGTTAAAATCATCAGTAAAATCAATTAAAATCATCAGTAAAATCAGTTAAAATCAACAACAAACACATGACATCAACAACATGACCAAAAATCTCTCTCTCAATCTAATCATATGCAGTATGCTTTGATTTAAAAATGTTCACATTGGATGCTGACTTCAGCTCTGCTGGCAGTTTGTTCCACTTCTTTGCAGCATAACAACTAAAAGCAGCATCACCATGTTTACTGTGAGCTCTGGGCTCCACTATCTGACCTGAGTCCATAGATCTGAGTGACCTGCTGGGTTCATACCTGACTAACATCTCACTGATGTATTCTGGACCAAACCCATTCACAGATTTATACACCAGCAGCAGAACTTTAAAGTCTATTCTGAGGCTGACTGGGAGCCAGTGTAAAGATTTTAAATCTGGAGTAATGTGTTCTGATCTCTTTGTTCTGGTTAAGACAACGTGACACACAGTCCTACACTGAACGCCTCCATATTTACTTCCGTAATCACTGTACGTGCCTGCAAGGTCATGGGTCACCTTAGGACCTGTTCTGCACATGCGGGTCACTTCAGGGTTGCATTCCATTCATACTCCAAACTGAGTGAATATGCATTTAATATGTAATATAAACGATCTCACACACAAAAAAAAAAAATCCCAGTCATTGTGCAAAACCTGCAGCATAAGCCAGTCACGTGTGCAAGACAGCAGCTGTTAGCTTTCAACCACCAATTTGCAGCAGCTGTCAAAAATTCAGCTATCAATTGCAAATTGCATCAAGACAACATGGTTATTTATTTTTAACAATGATTTATTGGATCCATAAGTGACAAATTGATGTTTAATAATGCTGTTTTTGCATTGACTCCAAAAGTTTAGCATGAGATCAAAATTTAAACTGCTGTTTAAAAAAAAAAGAAATGAGATATAAGGATAAAATACTAAAATTCTCCAAACATCATCTACTATGACTAAAAATGTTGTCTTTTTTAAATACGTTAAGTATATGTTTACAAAATCGTTCACGGGCCAACATTTTAAGGCACTGTATAGGCTCAATGTTCGATTTTAAAAAAAAAAAAACATGTGTGGATTGTTTGTTTGTGTTGTATAGTCTGAAGATGTTGCTGGAGCAAGTGTGACGTCAATTGCGCAAAGATTGTGGGAGGAGATGTGAGAGGTTTAAAGGTCGAGATCTGTTTGGAGTTATACAGTGATCATAGTCCTGGCGATGAAAGTGAAGGTAAAAATATGTGACACACACACACACACACACACACACACCTTTTCACCATCAGAAATCAGTGTTGGGCTGCAGAGAGAAAAGAGAATTCATTAAACTCAGCCACCCACGCTGGGCTACAGCATAGACGTTGGGGTAGTGAGGGAAGGAAAGGTAGGGAGGAAGTAGCTGATGAGAGAGGAAAGAGGGTGAGAAAAGAGGGAGGAGGAACAGAGACTGAGAAGATGGAGTCTTCATAGCAGGGGCTCGACAAATGAAGCAGAGAGGAGGTCAGTTAAACAGAAAAGCTTTTGAGGAGTAAAGGAATGACTGAAAAAAATGTGTGTTCGTGCGCGTGTGTGTGTATATATGTGTGTGTAGCTGCACGATGAGCTCTGGTGTGAGCTTGAGATGATAATACAAGAAGAAGCAATTAAAAGTTGTCAGACTGCACCAACTACACCTTGAATCTAGTGCAGCACTTTGTCGACGCTACAGTTATCCGACACATCCAGCAGTTCAGATGTAAAAACCTCTAATCTACTCTACTATAATCTGGTTAAACAAGAGCTGTTTCTGAAAATATAAAAGCCTAATCTAATTCCCATTTAGCTCTAATTAAGGGATTAATGACCCTTCATCCTATTATCACCATCATCAGCTTTTTGTATGAAGTCGCACGTGGTGAGTCGATAAACAACGTGGCAGCACGTTGGGGTCAATGTGGAGTTATGATGCATTTGATTGCACTCGGAACCCGGATAAATCCAGAAGAACAAATCACATAAAAACGGCTTTTGACCTCAGGACCCCGACTCGGAAATTCGGACAGGATCCAAGCAGCCCGAGTCGATGGGAATGACGTTTTAGCAAAATGGCGGCACACACCGTTATATGCAAACAGTTACTTTCAACTCAGCTTTTACTTTTATCTGTCGTCTAAATTGGCATTTGTGTTCCTAAAAGTGTAGAATAACTCTGTAGTGACATTTCCATCCCCACTCTGTTCATTTCAACGCCACTCTGCGTAAATAGTGATACCCAAATAGTTCAATGCATTCTTTCTACAGTCTATGGTTTCATTAAGTATGCATGATTCCCCTCACTGGTGCGTTCAAGTCAGACTTAAAGTGTATGACGTTTCTCTATCTCTCTCTCTTAGCCTCAAGTAGCTTTTTCCCCAGAAAGCACTTTTGCTCCTCAAAATATACATAAACAAACATCAGCTTTCTGTGGCCAGTCATGTTTTCTGAGCTTACTGAATGAAACGCATTTACCTCAGAGGTAGAAATTGATGACCCGGATCTTACCGGGTTCCGATTTGCAATTGAATGCAGCAAGTGACAGTGGATTTTACTTGAATAAGTGGCAGTGATACAGTGAGAGAAGAATTGTAATGTTCCTGAATCGCAGACTCACACCTCTCCTATTTTATACACACACACATTACAAACTCCACCTTAAGCCTTTTGCTGTCCTGAATGTCGGCAGCCATCTGCGGCAACTTGGCCTGTCAGAGTCAGACAGACTGTGTGTGTGTGTGTGTGTGTGTGTGTGTGTGTGTGTGTGTGTGTGTGTGTGTGTGTGTGTGTGTGTGTGTGTGTGTGTGTGCGTGTGCGTGTGCATGTGTGTGTGTGTGTAGGAGAGAGAGAGAGAGAGAGGGAGGGAGGGAGTTTAGAAACAGAGAAGGGAGGGTTGTCCTTGGAAGAGGACAGAGGTGTTCAGCTGGATCTAATGTGACGGAAGAAACGACTGGAGCAAACACCCTCTCTCAAACGTATACACAAACACACACATACACATACACACACTCATTGTTGCATCAATATAATTCCTTACCAGGGGAGAGGGAAAAAAAATCAACATTTGTTGAAAGATTTTTGCATAAATCCACAGTTTTTCCAGCTAAACATTCCCATATCTATCCAGACTTTTATTCCACCAGTTGGGTGGATTGGGAGTGAGAGCCTGGCTCTTTCTCTCTCTCTGCAATGGGGCCTCAGCATCATTATCATCAGCAGCGGGGCCCGCTCAGATGCGCCAGCACAAGATCAAAGGAAAAGCCTCTCAATCTTCTCCTCTCACTGAGGCAGCACAGAGCTGCTCTATAACTGGCATCTTGGTTCTGCGATAATCCTCCTATTGATCTACTTCACAGAGTTCAGTCTGCACTCGGGCTTCAGGGCTGAGGGTTAAAGATGCCAAGGAATGTCTGTCAGAGTCTTCAGCCCAGGATGCCACATCTCATTAGGATGTGCTCTTCTTTTCAATGAAACATACCTGTTTTCAAAGTGCTGTGCACGCTTTTCACAAGGTAATTTTAAGGTTTTATCAGGGGCTTTCCTACATTTACATACACTCTCGCCTCATCATCATTTATGCTTCTGTAAAAGATACAAAAATAGGTTTATGAGTTTAGCAGAGGCAATTAAAAAAGCATATCTGCAGCAGTGTGTGGGCCTGCCTAGGATGGAGGAGCAAATTAATTCACCTTATTTTGGTGTTCCTTCCTCTGCTTTGAAGTCCATGAGGGGGAGTTTAGACTGGAAGGCAGAGGGAAGGGGGTGAGGATGAAAACAGGGAACAAAAGACCAGAGAGCCATTACCTCACTACTGCCATCCTGCCTCATGGCTCCACTCAAAGGCTCCATCTACTGGTGGCTGAAAATAAAAAAGTGTCTGGTTTGCCCTTCAGCCCTGCTGACTGAGGTATATCAACATGCTCAAACTATTTGATTCTGTACAAAAAAAACAGGCAAAGAGGACATTTATTTGACATCTGCTCAATAGGAACTTCAATCGTTTGACTAACCCTAACCCAAGCTAACGGTGTTTGTTAGAGACTAATTTAACCCCAAATCCACCTTTTTCTGCTCAAAACAAATCTGTATGAATGAGTATGAAGTAGTGTTGCTGATTAATTCTGGTCCAACTCTTGACGTTTTATTCAAAACGTTTTAATTTGACATATTTTGTTGTGAAAATGTAAGCGTGACTGCCCTCTATGGGTTAAAACCTGGTCATCACAATCTAATAACTAGCTGAGAATGGTGGTTTGTGATGTTATGGAAGCCTCTTATGTCACAAACTAGTGAACTTTGGCCCCGCCCCTCTTACAACAACTAGCACCTGTGAACTGTACAATCTGTTGTGAGTAGGTTGGATTGAGAGGATTGTGAATAGAGAGGTAAAGTGAGTTTATTGAGTAGCTAGTTAGCATAGCAAAGATTGTTCCAGTCGCCAAGTTCATAATCAACAGCCTTAACGCACGTCAGCCTAAACCTCGGCCTTAGTTTCACTTTAAAAGTATAAACGCGTGTTTTCTCCCCACTGCGGCTCAAAGCTAGAACCTGTTTTCTCAAGGAAACCTGATGACGTTATGATTCCTAATGTGATTCACTTACACTGATCTTCTCCTCCGCACGTTTCAGTTTTCACAGTCATCCCTCCACACATGAAATACCCTTACATTAACATGCATGAAATTCAATCTGACAAAAGAGAGACTAGGTAGAATTTAAGTTTTATTCGTCATAAAGTGTGTTTACACTAACATTACACAAACTGTTATATATGTGATGCTAACTGACAAATTTAAAGTGACTGGGGATGATCCCTAATATGTTTTATAACACATATATAGTGTAGGCCACATAGATCAATACATTGAAACGTGTACCTTGATGGGCCTTGAATTTTAGAAAAGCTTTGCACATTGTATTATGTTACATTAGTTACATTACTGATCATTAAGAAGTATTTTTTGTGTGTGTGTATATTTTTCATTTTTTGCATTTCTTCACAAGACGGTGATTCTCTTGTTGCCATCTTTTCTCTTTTTTTTGGTCCCAGTGTTCCGCGTGTTGATGACATTACATTTTGGCCGTATTCTGGTGTTTGTGTTGAAGTCACAATATCAACATCTCTATTGTTGTGGTATAACTTTCAGTCCGTGGGTGAATACTATCAGTAGTGGATGAGAACAGCTTTTGGCTGAAATACACGCAAAACCCAAGTACTAATCCCACAAATGTATGTGTCTTACAAACGTGCCACAGTTTTAAAAAGAACTAAACTGGCTTTCCAATGTAGGATTAATCACCACAACAAAGAAATAATCTACCAGACACAAATGTCCTTCCTTTATGGTTGTGCGGTACATCTACTGCAAAAACACTGAATAACTAACCACACTGAAATAATTTGATGTTCCAATTTGATTGACTTAGGGCTTCATTAGTTAGAAACTATACTCTTTTTTTATATTGGTAATCCTAAGCCTTTCTCAGAGCTACGCAGATGACACACAACTATATATATCACTAAACCCAGATGACTATGGTCCCATAGAGGTGTTGTGTGACTGCTTAGAAAAAGTAAACTTCTGGATGAGTGAAAACTTCATTCAACTAAATCATGACAAGATGGAGGTGATTGTCTTTGGTAACAAGGAAAAAAGGACTGCTGTCAGCAAGTATCGATCTTTAAAAGCTAAAGACCAAGTCAAAAACCTTGGTGTTCTGATTGACTCAGATCTTACATTCAGCATCAGATCAAATCTATCACAAAAACAGCTTCTACCACCTAAAGAACATCTCCAGAGTGAAAGGTTTAATGACTCAGAAAGATCAGGAGAAACTGGTCCATGCTTTTATCTCCAGCAGACTGGACTATTGTAATGGTCTTCTGACAGGAATCCCCCAAAAGAGCATCAAACAGCTACAGCTGGTTCAGAACGCTGCAGCTCGGGTCTTAACCAGAACAAAGAGGTCAGAACACATTAGTCCAGTTTTAAAATATTTACACTGGCTCCCAGTCAGCCTCAGAATAGACTTTAAAGTTCTGCTGCTGGTGTATAAATCTGTGAATGGGTTTGGTCCAGAATACATCAGTGAGATGTTAGTCAGGTATGAACCCAGCAGGTCTCTCAGATCTATGGACACAGGTCAGATAGTGGAACCCAGAGTTCACAGTAAACATGGTGATGCTGCTTTTAGTTGTTATGCTGCAAAGAAGTGGAACAAACTGCCAGCAGAGCTGAAGTCAGCATCCAATGTGAACATTTTTAAATCAAAGTTAAAGGCACTTTTTTCTCTACTGCTTATGACTGACAGGGAGATTTTTGGTCATGTTGTTGTTGATGTTTGTTGATGATTTTAAATGTTTTGTTGCCGACTTTAATGTTTGTATTGATTTTAAGCTGTTGTTTGTTGGACTTTTTGATTATGTAAAGCACATTGAGTTGCCTTGTGTATGAAATACAAATAAATGTGCCTTGCCTTGCCTAGTTGTGCTGCTTTAGGTTTAGCTGCTGGGAAAACGTTTCTGCTGCACGTAGCAGCTCCATTCTACATTCTTTTAAACATACTTATATTCCCACATATTCTTCGCTTTGTCCTCTCTTATTTTCGTCTTTGTATCATTTTCTACACTGCAGTTCAACCAGCTTGTGATACTCTGAAGTTTTGTCTGTCCTGTTCTGTTCTGTTCTCTTCCTGTTAAATGGGAGATTTTCCATTCCATCGTTGCCAATACTTTTTTTTTATTAGAGCATAACTTAATTATTCATGTGATCAATACATGACATGACTTTGTTGTATTTAGAGCTCTATTAAATATAAAATTGAATTGAAACTTTATATCAATGGTTCAGAAAATATAATATCTTAAAGCTTAATTAATTTTGGTTAATTATTTACCTCGCATCAGCATGCTGATATAGTTCTTACCTATTAATTGATGCCTCTGTATATAAGACATCTTCCCCTACTGCTAGTTATCTGCAAAGGAACAACTGACACCAGTTAAATAAGCAGTAATTGAACTGGGAAACCAACCTGTTGTGACTGTTTAAATGCTCTCTTCAACTCCACATCAGTCAGGTTTGATAGGATAAGGGATGTTGGCGTATAAAGTTCTGTTGGCTAGAAAAGTTAGAAAAGGAAAAACCTTTGCAGTGTCCTTTGTTTTTCATACATACAAAGGTGTTAAGTGGACTTGGGCAGCAACACTTTTATCTCCAACTAAAACGTTCAAAGCACTTTACACTGTTTATCACATTCACACCTTCCATACACGCTGACATACATTCACACACCATGGTGACTGGGCTGCCTCAAAGCATGAGTCATCCATTGGGACCAGCTTGTGTTTTGACACACCAGCAGTAAATAAAAAGCTGGAAATTAAACCACCAGAGTTGTACAGAGACCAACATCTCTTTATTGATATAAAAGAGGCTTGTTGAACTCATTTAAATCAGATATTTCCTGTATGCAGAGCTCGGCAGTTATTCGTTTGTATGGTAGCTCTGTAAAGTCTGGAGTGTTATATCAATGTCTGAGAATTTGGATCAATCTTATGATAAAAAAGAGCAACCTCCACCAAACACCAATTATCCTCTTTGCCAGATATTCATAGTTAACTGAATGACTTTATAGCTTTTAAGAAATTTCAACCCTATTAAAAAGTGATACAACAGGTCTAAATCTACAACCATTGTTTCAAAAAATCTCGATGAAATGTGCAAATATGGATCCGATCCAGAAGAAGCTCAGTGGGAGTCAAATTTCATAAAAATCAGTCAATTACAAACCAAAATGTGAATATTTGAATTTTTGCCAGTGACAAGAGATTTGAGTTTTTTTTAATTTTGAAACTGATCCAGAATCATAATTGGTGACTCCAATTCCCTCTAAAAATTGTGAAGTACTTTTGACATAATCCTGCTGACAAACAAACAAATAGAGAAAATATTACTTCCTTGGCGGAGGGGAAAATGAAATACATATACAAATGATATAAAATGATCTATATTCCAGTAATACAAGGAGTAATCAAGGATGAATCCGTCATTTCATTCATACAACCTCTCTACCTGCAGCCTGCGTATGCTAACTCAGTAAAAGTACATGGTAGTCTATTATGGCACATTCACTGTATATTACATGGTATAAGCATATAGTACTTGGTATTAGCAACTAAATACACAGATTTTAGTATGGCTACCTGCTTCCAAAGCCTCCTTTGAGATATTTATCTTCTTATTGATGTGCAATGCACACGTAGGCAAAGAAGCCTGCACTCTAAGCTGTTGGCTTTATCACCTGTTTCAAGGTTTGAGGATATGTTTGTAATGCATTTGTGCGTTCACCACTCTTGATTCCCCAAAGCTGACATAACCGAGGTCACTAGAATCATTCTTTAGTGAATACAGTTCAGAAATAGTCCTCAATATAGAATATAATGTTTACCTAAAATGGAAGAGGATACTCACTTTTGTCCCATTATAACCAGACCAGGTAGCATGGTTCTTCCACTGCTACCATTTAACCTTCCTATTATCCTAAAATGTTAGTAATACATTTTATCCTTGGGGTCAATCTGGCCCCAGAGATATTTGCATCCAGAAAATTATTTACAGAAACTTGTTGACATGAATAACCCCTTGATAATGAAACTTTGACCTGTTCTCTAGCCCAGTGTTTCTCAAATAGGGGTACACGATGGCCCTACTTGAGAGAGCGCGAGAGAGAGAGAGAGAGAGAGAGAGAGAGAGAGAGAGAGAGAGAGAGAGGAAAATTACGCCCCAGGCGTGATATGACCAGAAATGATGAAAACTCTATCACTCTAAAAATTGTATTCCAGCAGTCGTTGAAGAAATTCAAAGTTCTGAGTGAGTTTTAATTAGATTTCTGCTTTAGTGAAGGACGTCTACAACCTGCTATTCTCATTTGAGTGAACCTGAATCAATAAGGTTTCTTGTGATGCTGTGTGTCTGACAACATGACACCTCCACCTCCTCTAGAATTTCACTAGAAAAAGAAATCTGATTTTGTTTACGGAAGCTTATTGCATTCACTTGAATAAAAAAAGTTTCTGTTTTTTTGGGAAAAGTTTCAGTTTTAATGAGAAAATGTTCTGTTTTTATGAGTAAAGTTTCGGTTTTTTTACAAGTAAAATAAATCCTGTTTTTATGAGTAAAGTTTCTGTTTTTACAGAAAAAAAAACTTTTCTCATAAAAAACGGAAACTTTTTTTAGTCAAATAAAAAGGATTCCGAACGGATCCTGATTTGTCGACATTTCTCACGGACAGGTAATAACCTTGTTTTAATCAAACTACCATAAGTGTTTCATTGGTGAAAAACAATACTACACATGTGTCGGTGTGTTAAACATTGTTGTTATGTTCCGCGATGCGCGTGCACAAAAGTAGAGGCGTGGCTTCTGGTAGATTGGCAGAGGCAGGGGGAGGAAGTGGAGCTGTTTAGGGAGGGACATCGAGATGTTCGCTTTTGAATTTTCTCTCTCTCTCTTTTCATCTTCTGGATAATTGCTTTAATCACCACAAGAGTGTGAACCCTATTGGTTGTGGTGATGATATGACCGTTCCTGCAGTGCCACCAGCAGATCTTGGTGACCCCCCTTTTCTCTCATAAATATATTTATTTATTGACTTATTTTCAATACCCCGCCCTCCACAGTTCAAGAAATATAAGTTCTACTTTGTCATGTCTCAACTCATAAGCATGAACTTTGCACCTGCAGGTGTGAAGATGTAAGGTTAGACAAGTTCTACACAGCTAAAACAGCTTGGGGTCAAATTGACCGCAGAGGAATACCAATGCGTTCAATACGCGTTCAGCCGCTTGAAACGATACCCTCATGATAATGTTATACTTAATCAATTGTACCCCTCAATACAGGAAAAGTCATGAAATATAAAGTATAAAAAATATTTTTTTTAAAAAAACAAAGTCAACTATTATTTTTTGAATGATAAACATTGAATCGGGTCAAATTGACCCCAAGGATAATAGGAGGAGCACCTGAAAGTGAGAAACCACTTTTGTTTTTCAGGGAAAACGTGTGGATAAAAAGTGCTTTTAAAGTTATTCTGAAGCATTTTAACTGAGGTTTGTTCAGCATTTGTACATTTCAAATTGGTTTTTCACAGCCAACCTTCACTGTGTACTTCTCAAGTCTTATCACAAGTTTTTCCCTCTCCTTAATAAACACTCTTAGCAGGCCAACAGTACACACCGACACACATACTTTCATAAACAGTTTCTCCGAGCTTGGCAAAATGCATTGATAAGCAAGTGCGCGCATACGCATGCAGATACACTGCAGTGTGAAATTGGGTCAGCGGTGGAGAGTGGGCTTTAATGCTGAGCACATACGCTCTCTAAAACTGATCTGCATATTCATGTGGGTGGCTATCAAAATGACACACACACACACACATAGGCATGCAAATGTACAAGCAAGCACATAACTATGTACACGCATGTACATACTGGACTAAACTGGTCTACAATCCCACACACGTGCAAAAATGCAACGACACACAAACACATGCGTTGAACAAAGTAGAAGAAAAACAGGATTCCATGATTGCTGTTACCAGAGGTGTAAAAAGTGTAAAAACTGATATATACTCAAACAGAAGTACTGTTACTTGATTGAAATAGTACTCAAGTACAAGTACAAGTTAATCATGCATAAAATACTCAAGTACAAGTAAAAAGTAGCTCAATTAAATTACTTTCACCCCCATGTTTTTTTCTGGTAAAAAAATCTTGCCACGGTTCCCTTGCATACAGTAAACATCTCATGTATAAACTTAAAAAGGAAGTAATTTATTTATTATTTTTTTTAAATAAAATAACACCAATTCATTCAATTAAAAATAAAACATTTCTCAGGTTCCAAGTATAGCTACATTTATGAATTCTTAAACTGAGAAAATAAGTAAGTAAGTAAGTAGCTATTTATAAAGTGCTTTTTGCAGATAAATTCACAAAGTCCTGTACAGCGCTGTGGTGGAAATACAGTGCAACGTCATAATAGAATAATAAAACATGGGTGCATATACATCATAAGAGCAGCATCATAAATGGATAATGAAAATTAAAATCAAGTTAATTTTTATGAAAAGCGAAGTCTTGACCTGAAGACCGAAGGCTTCTCCCTGAAGTGTAGGGGCACAACAAGTACATGATATATTGAGGGGCCTGACCATGTAACACTCGGAACGTAAGAACTAAGATTCTGTTCTAAACTTAACTGCAAACCAGCATTCAATGCTGTTTTGGCGCCGTGCATTACGTTTAATCTGGTTGGTCGGCTATGATGTGATGCATTTGATTGTTGTCTGGTCATTTCATTTTTTGTAGTTTCACAATGTCTGTTGATAATTTAAAAACAAAAAAAAAGATAATTTACTCAGTAACGGTTTAGTGTAGAAATGTAACGAATTACTTTACTTCTTTTAAAACGTACTTAAGTACAAGTAAAAATTACTGATTTAAAAGATTTACTTAAAAAAGTACCCATAAAAGCAACTCAATTACAATAACACGAGTACTTGTAATCCGTTACTTTCACCTCTGGTTGTTACTGTGAAGAAGCTTCAGGAAGTTCCACTAATTCAAATTCAGTGGCTTAAAATCAACCTCTTCCTCTCTTAGCTGCACCATGTCAATTATTTTTCTCCTCTTTTATTTGACTTGGCAGAGAGGGATTTTTAGGGAAAAGTGAAGTCCAGCTGACACTAAAGCCACCCAGTTGAACCGCTCTCATTACTCGTGAATTTGTGAGTGAGTCATAGCTCTAAAAAAGATTCCTCGAATTTGATCCCTGTGCTTCTCCGAAAAGATATTTACGCATCAGTAGCAGAAAGAAAGAAGTCACCAATGGCTGAAATGATTCCCACTTCACACTACAAACAGAGAGGTGTGACAGGGGAATGGAAGGCTGGAGAAGGAGAAAGAGAAGGAGAGGTCTCTCCCTCAGGATATTTCTGTCAAAAATCCCTACATTGCATTTCTGACTTTTTCTTTTTTTTTTTGGCAATAAACAACTGTTTCCTCTGACGAAGCGTTTTTCTGCTTATGTTGCGGACGGAAGTATAGGAGACGAGGCTCAACTGGGAATGTAAGAAACTAAAAGCATGTAACAAAGGATTCGGTGCCAGTAAGCAGATAGCTGTGAAGGCCGCCAGAGGCTGGGGGAGCGAGGATGGGAGGGGGGGAAAGGAGTGAAGGCTTTGCTGGTGGTTGAGGTGTGGGCTGGTGGTGTCTTTTTGAAGAGAGAGAGAGAGAGATGGCAGGCTAAGAGAATGAGGCAGTGTGTGTGTGTGTGTGTGTGTGTGTGTGTGTGTGTGTGTGTGTGTGTGTGTGTGTGTGTGTGTGTGTGTGTGTGTGTGTGTGTGTGTGTGTGTGTGTGTGTGTGTGTGTGTGTGTGTGTGTGTGTTTGGGGACCTACACACCGAGGCCTGAGCATGTGATTTATTTCAGAATACTAATGTCTCTTTGATCTCCTCTGCTTTATAAAAAAACACCCTGCTGGGATTGTTGCCGTCTACACACACACACACACACACACGAAGCAGGTGCCCCCTCTCCATCCCCCCATCCTTTTTTCCCCACCTCTCGACGCATGTATCCCTACACACATACTTACACATATTCATATTTTTGTGTCCTTTTCGACACACGCACACACACACACACACGCACACACGCACACACACACACACGCACACACACACACACACTCTCCTGGGTGTCTAATCTACTTTAACCATCATCAAATCCTTGGAGATCCAATTACAAAGATTCTGGGATATTTGTTTTCCCCTGTATATCCCTAAAAGACTAATTAAATTTTCATGTAAAGATAAAATTATTTGATACAACACAAATGTCTTTTCATTATCATAATTTAATATCACATGATTTCACAGCTGCAGTAGAAAGTCACTCGTTTCCAATGCAGGAAGCAGCTTGTTAACCGGCACAGCAGTCACGCATAAACACACAATCCACATCTCCATCACCAAAGGGGAATTTGTGCATTATCTGCCAGATACTAAGTGCAACCAGAAGCATATAAAAACAGCTTGCTAAACCCAAACCTCAAAGCATGTCCTCACCTTGAAATTTAATCATCCACATTGTAAGAGCTTTGCTTTTTATCCTCAAGAGGAAGACACAGTTTTATATTGTGTGAATATACCAGAGGTTGTTTTATTTGATTTTTTTAAACCAAAATTAGCTATACCTGAACCACACATGCTCAAGTAGATTTGAACTTCTGCCTGACATGCATTAGAAGCTGATATAAACACATCCATCAAGCCTTTTCTAACTTTCCACACTACAAAATAATTAATAATGTATGTATGATCCACGCTGATATCGGATCTGATCGATATCTGTATCGCCCTATACTCACTGCTGCAATATTGGTGTTGTATCGGAAGTGAAAAGTTGTATCAGGGAAATTCATGCTTTGCCAAAAGGCTGGTGGTGCCTTTTTAGGTCATAAATCCTCACGTCAATTAAGACAATTTACTGCCATTTGTAGCCCTAAATGCTATAGGAACTATCTATTTTTTGAACATTTCAACTGAAATGTTTAAGATCTTTGTAGGAGAAATGACCTTAAAAAGTACCTTTACTCATCTTGTATATAATATAAAATATTTTTAATGTATTACCAATAAAGAAAATATGTGCCCATTCATTAAAAAAAAAAAAACAATTGAAACACTTTTTTTGGACAATTTTCTAGCCTTTGAGACAACCATTACACATTCAAAGTGATAAAGCAATAACGATAGTTATTCTTTTAAATGATTTCACGGACCCCCAAACTACGGCTCAGGACCCCTGGAGGTCCTCAAACCTCAGTTTGAGAACTCTTCAATCTCTTACAATGGCCTTGTTTTGTCCAAGTTTTCACGAAGTTATTTAGAAAGAAAAAAAATCTGACAGAAAATTGTAAAAGACAAGTTTATGTTTTCTTTATTTTCGACCATCTTTTATCCCTACAGTGTCATTGGCTGTAAACTTTAGCAAGATTGCATTTGTATTTATGCCACTGCAGGAGTATTATAGGAGCTCGAGGGGGCTTTTCTGTTGACACATATAATAACTTTTACTCTACATTTAACACCTTTTGGATCCTCTATGGCATTTCTTAAAAAAAAAAAAGAAAGAAAGAAAGAAAGAAAAAAAAACCTCTAGCATTTAATTTTTTTTTTGCATTTCTGGCAAATATGCATCAACTCAGTGAAGAAAATCACTGCATGATTAAGCTGCATGACTGTTGAAAGCATGCAGTGGAGGGCTGACAGCAGCGGTGCTGACTGTAAACCTTCCATGAGGATTTGCTTGGTGATATGAAACTATTCTTTGGTTAAGCAGCTGGATCTTTTGTGAGATCCTCTCTGCTTTAGAGCGTCTTACCAACAATCTCTGTCGTAAGCTCTTTGAAATGATCCTGTGTTATCTGCGTCTCAGTTTCAAGCTTAAATAGTCTCCGTTTGTTGCTTTTCCCGTTCCTATTGTGGGACTAACTCAATGTTCCACACCCCAAAGTGCATCAATGGGTTGAGAAAAGTCATCCAGTCCACTGTTGGTTCTTGGGACCAACTCCAAATATTGAAAACAGATCGAGCAGCAGAATATAGCGTATTTCAATTACTGCAACATTTCATGGTAATTTTACCAGTGGCATATCAAGTGTTTTAGTTTCACTTTCCAATTTTCTGATCAAGAGGCTGCTTCTATTTTGTTTCCACATTTCCAGCTTTGATAATAAAAGCCGCTCACTTTTGCAGTAGAAGTGCGAATGCACAACTCGTATCTTCATCTTTTCTGTAATTAATTCTTTTATCATCTCAGTTAATTACAAATTGGCAGCTCTGTGCAGAAGCATTTACTTTCTGTATTGAAGAAGTAGTTCTGAAAGTTGGAAAAAGATGTTGGAATTGCAAATTCTTGTTAATCTTAATGAAGAAGGATGTCAGCTTCAACCAGTGACTTCTGTAGGCCTGGTACTGGGGAGCAAGAACACCATTTTCTTTTGGCTCTTGTGACATATCCACTCACACTGCTCGGGCTGTTTCTAAAAAAAAGAAGAAGGTTTTCATAGCTTCTCTCCTCCAGCAAGCCCCTGGTCTCGGTAATATATGTTGTTTGTCAGTTCGTCCCTGGTGATCACCTCCAGCAGCAGCAGCAGCAGCAGCCTTACAGCATACAGCTGCCGGGCCGGGTTCTTCTGGGGATTTTACTCTTCTTTTCCCAGCAGGTTACAGATGTAGCAGCCTGGTGATGCCACCTCTCATGAGAGGTTGGCACAATGAACCATAGCTTCAGTATATGCAAGGAGATCTACAGTGTTTCCATTCATTACAGAGAAGCATTAGATGATTTCACCTGCAGCACAGGGAACATAAACCACGGATAATGTCCTTATTTGTTACAATATACACTCAAATTTATGGTGTGGTGAATGCAAAAACTGGGTCACTGTTTCATAATCGACATATTTTGAACATTTAGCTCACTTTCCTCACATTTTGCTTTTTTCTTTCATTCATGCTCTATATCATTGTTAAAAATGTTAAACATGAAAAATAAATCTAAATGTTTAATCGGTCGCCAAGTGTAAAGCTAAATGTTTAGAATTTATACAAAGTGGGCAGGTCAATGCCTGTTGATCACAAGGCCCCGCCCACACTCCACACACCCGACACTCCAAGGTCTTCTGCATCTTCGGTGTCTTCATCACAAGTGAGTTGACATACAGCATACCGGTACTCTCAGCAAATATACGTCTACTAAACTGTCTGAGGCTCACTCACTGAGCAGCAGTCGGTGGTGTGGGTGGGGCCTTGTGATTGACAGGCGCTGACCTGCCCACTTTGCATAATTTCGAAACATTTAGCTTTACATTTGGGGACCGATTTAACATTTAGATTTAGATTTCAAATTGACATTTAGATACACAGTAAATGTAACATTTACATTTATATACAAATTTAACATTTAGATTTACATTTTACATTTAGATATAAATTTAACATTTAGATTTACGTATAACATTTCGATTTACATTTAACATTTAGATTGAGATGTAACATTTACATTTAGATATAAATTTTACATTTAGATTTACATTTATTTTTCATGTGTACACATTTTTATCAGTGATATAGAACATGCTGTTTTACATGAATTTCTGTCGTAAATGAAAAAAAAAATTAGTTAAATATGAGTAAAGTGAGCTAAAAGTTCAAAATATGTCGACTATGAAAAAGTGACCGACTTTTCACATTCGGCACACCATATAAATCTGCCATGAAATTGATTACATGATCGAAATTTGACATAAAAAACATCAGGATTTTTTAGGGTTGGGATTGTTTTGGGTTTTTTTTTTTCTTCACTTCTCTTTGTTTTAATAGGCTTTTATTAGATATTGTTATACAGATGTTGGGAGCAGATTGTTACAGACACAATCAGCAGCTGGCATGAAAACAGCAGGCATTTAGATGCTTAAGAAACAAATGTTTCCCTGCGGAGCTGAGAGTGAAACAAGCAGGAGTTACTCATATAACTTTCAGGGAAATAACCAGATGGGTTTTTTTTTTTTAAATGCAACTATTCGCTGGCCAATTTTGGTCTAAAGTCGTGTTTAGATGGGTTTTTTTCTCACCATCCATTGGTTTTCTTTATGACATCAGTTAAGTTTATTCACTCGGGAAAAAAGTGAAAAACAAAAGGTTATGTGTATAATCTGCAGGTTTGATGGTGCAAAGCTATTGATACTAACAGAAGATGATTAAATAAATATGTCTGATGTATTATATCTTTATTGCTACAACCTGTGAAGCAGGTGCGGGTACGTTATACTATGAATAGCACTTTATTTATTAGCAGTTAGCTTCAATGACTCTCATTTAGGAGACAGCTTTAATCCAGCGAGGTGTATAGGTGTAAAATTGCATTTTTTTTAATCCCAAAGCTTCTGGGTTTACACAGTTTCCTTGTACAGCCCATAAAGATGCAAGTTACTGTAAATTGATTTCTAAATCGTTTGTAGGATTGCATCATGTCTATACGTGTGTTAATCAAGATCTGAATTTTAAGAAAAGCTTTTCTCCATCTCATGCAAGATACGACCCAAACACACAAAAACACATGAATGAGTTGTTGGTTCTTAACCTCACAGCTCTCCAGGACAAGCAGGAGTAAATCATTAAGCTGCCCACACACCCACAGATATTGTGGAGCTGCTGAGCTCCCAGTGGAAGAATCTCCGCACTCACGTCACACCTGAGTCAGATGAATGGCTTCTCATCATGACTTCAGTGTGAGCCAGAGGTGGGCAACTGTTATGACAGTGGGACTGTATCTAATCACATTATCAACAGTCATGTCATCATTTAGAATAATGACCAAGCTGAGCATTAATACAGGAAAGAACAAAGAGGTTTTGTGGTCATTTTGTGTATTTTTGTTGGGGTTTTGTTGGGGTAATTGTTGATTAATGCAGAGGTTCTTAACTGGTCTCACCCTGGGACCCACATTTTGCCACGGTCATTAAATCACAACCCATTTTATTTATTTATTTATTTTTAGAATTCAACCAATCAAATTTCGTTTTTCAAATATAGCTGTTGAAAACACACATATATAATGTTTCAGTGAGGATCACTTTAGTCAAATAGCTTTATTTGTAGCTTTTCCATGAGCTACATGGAGAGGCATAAGCAGAGAGAGCGGTCAGCACGACCCCCCTGGAACAGAAGCACAGATGTTTAGATGGCAACAAAAGATGGTGTTTAATTAGACAGAAGAGGGGGAGCTGGGGTGGAGGTGGGTTGGGAGGTTTTTGTAGACAAAGCTTCCGGAAGTAGGCATGTTGCCGTGGTTTAAATGCAGCGCTGAGACCAACTCTAACCAATGGGAAGCATAGAACATGATCAGCTGGATGATTAACTGACTAGGGGATGGATGCTGTCAGTTGTTAACAGCTACTGACAGATAAAGGGGCTTGACTAGCTTTACTTTCGTGCCTGCCTGAACTAACGTGATGCTCAATTTTTTAAATCTATATATTTTCCTGTGCAACATGAATTTCACAGCATGCCTGTCAAAAGAAAGGTTTCTTTCAAAATAAAAGACAAGCCCAACAGGAGAGACATTAAGTACAGGTCCGCGACCCACTTTTGGGGCCCAACCCACCAGATGAGAATCACTGGTTAAGTGTGTCTTTTAATACATGGGGGAGGGGGGGAGAAGGAGAATGTAAATCTCACAGATGTTAATGGCGCATGTTCATTTTGCTTGTTTTTGTTCTGATTTTTGTAATAGCTCGATTTGGGTATTTATTTGTATTGTCCTTTTAGTTTATATTTTATTGGATTTTGCATTTGTTATTGGTGAAGAATGGGGGCAGTACTTGACACGCCTTGGCTTCTTTGTATCCCTTGTCGAACGAATCAAATGTGTATTATTTTGAAATTGCCTTTTTTTTGAAATTTCATAGATATTTCTGTTGAGATTTGTTTATGCTTTCATCTATTTTTTTTATTTGTTTGTTCGATATAGACTATTTAACTATTTAACTTTGTAACTATGAAAACGTGTCAGGTATGTGTGTGAGAGTATGTTTGTATGTGTCGTATGGGAGATAAGTATGTTTTTAATTGGATCCTCTTGTCAGCACTACTATGTTTGTATGGCAAAATGACAATAAAGCTTGATTTGATTTGATTTGAATGATTTGAAATAAATAGTTTTTTTAAATTGGGGTGTTTTTGTATTGTCATTTTTAGTTTTTGGAGTAATTTCTGTGTATACGTGTTGTCGTTTTGTGTGATTTTGTGAATTTTCTCTTATTTTGTGGGTCATGGTTGTCGTTTTAATGTTTTTGGAGTTGTTTTTTTTGAGTGATTTTTTTTTTTTTTTTGTGATTCTTATTCATTTTAATGTCATTTTTTGTTTTTACTTTGGGGTCACACAAAATTAAAGCGAGGGCTGCATGTGGCCCTCGACCTGCCAGTTGCCAACAACTGGTATGAGCCATCTCTCTATAAAAGCAAGGAAGTTCTGCATGTGTGTGTTTGTGGAGCGAATTTCTCCCCGACGCGGTGTCTGGTCGACCTGAAACTTTTTTAACAGCTTCCAGAATTTCACAAAATTACACCAAAAAAGATACAAAGATTCACAAAATGACTCCAGAATCACACTACAATGGCAACAAAAAACATTAATCATACAAAAAATGCACAAAAACACAACAGAAAGATACAAAAAAAATACACATAATGACTTCAAAAAACATACATTACAGAAAAATACACCAAACAAAAAAATATGTAAAAATTAGTAAAAAAAAAAAAAAAAAAAAAAACTAACACATTTATCATGCGCATAGATTTAAACCAGGGAAATCGTATATGCTATTTTACTTTGCACCTGCAAATAAACCCCTTTATAATACAACAGAGTACAGAATATGTTCACCTATTTGTACATCTAACCTTCAAACACATACTCATTTGGCCATAATTGACTTACTTAAACTCCCACTATATGAATACATACTTCCAACAGGCACTTTACTAGTTCTTTTGAATCATGAACAGTGAACTGGTCCCACTGAGTCCAGCCAGCAGCTGTATAATATAACAATGTAAACACCGCCATCTAGCGGACAGACAGTGTACTGTGTGGGAGGAGCTAAACTCTGTGTCGTTGTTGATTCAGGAAGTAAACAAAGCCAACATGGAGCTGACTGAGCTGTGTTACCGTCTGAACGACGGAGGCTATAAGAACTGGCTGAAGGCCGGACGGTGTCTGGTTATACTGAAGGAGGGTCTCCATCCTTTCACTGACCGACACATGAGAGACTTCCACGGATTCCTGCTGCACCACAACGCGGTGCTACACAACACCTGCGGGACCTCATGTAGACCTAGAGCCAATAAGGTGGGACTCTGAAAACTCCTTTTACAAGCTTGGACAGACCTAAAAACCTTCTCTCTTTCTCTCTCTCTCTCTCTCTGTGTGCGTGTGTGTGCGTGTGTGTGTGTGTGTGTTTGTGTGTGTGTTTAGCTGCCCTCACTGTGCACAGCGTGTTCTGAATGGCAGAAGGTGATCCTAAAGCACCACAGAGAACCTGGTGCCACCATCCACTGGAACAACTGTTTCCCTCCTGACTGGAGAACACACCACTGGGAACTGGCCAAGGTAACAAAAACAAAAAAAAAAGCATTACTATTGCAACAACACATCATCAGTAGGGTAACACTAACCTGTCTCACTACGGTCTAATCCCAGCTCACAGTACTTTTTCTCTGATGTCAGCTCAGGGTTTTTTCTTTCTTTCTTGTTTTAGGTCTGATACTAAAAAGTTTCTGTAGATCCTCATAGGGATGTAACAATTCACTCAACCCCCGATACGATTCCATTCACGATACTGGGGTCACGATACGATTCACGATTAATTTTACAAAATTAGACCGTAGACAAATGATAACTGAAAAAAAAAATACTGAACTATTTTATTTTATATTTCATTGTTAAAAGAATCCCTTTATAAAACTATGCAACACAATGCAATTTAATAAAAAATAAATCCTGAATGAAATAAATAAAGAAATAGTACAAATGAATAAATAAATTCTGGCTCGACAGTAAATTATGCAAAACTGCATAAAAGTTCCTTTTCTTTTTAAAAGTAATGAAAATTTATTTTGTGCCTTAACAATTGGACTTTAAAACAAATCCCATATCAAAGAAATAATATAAACAAACAAACTATTGCTTTCATTCTCTCTTGTTTCTCCCTTACCTCTCTGAGCCCCTCTTACCTTGGATTTCACATGTTCTTTCATTTTGTCTTGGGGGAGCCAAAATGCTTCCTCAATTCTGATTTAAAACATGGTGGTGTGTCCTGAATTTCACATTCTAAATAGATAGTGCCCTCTGCTGTTAAAAAAAGTACTGCAATTCAATTTCAGAGTATCGATGTGAACCGTGACACCTTTGAATCGATTATTAACTGCCTCACGATTAATCTTTACATTTTTAGTTCCTCATATGGGTTATCCATACATATGATCAACAAATGTCTTAAATTGTACTACTCCTGTCATCTGTCCTGTAGAGCAGTGGTTTCCAAAATTTTCACAGGCATGTACCCCTTCAGACATTTAACCTGAAGCCATGTACCCCTTACTCCTGCACACTTAAAAAACATAATAATGTAATGTAACATATACAGTGTAGCCCTACAGTGAATTTCACCTACCCAGTTAAGGAATAATAGTGTATATAATAACTCAAATATTGCATTTCCTGAAGAAAATGCAAGTGAGAATGCAGATGCTGGCCCGTGTCGCACTGTATTAGCTTATCAGTGGCATTAGCTAGCATTAGCATTATTTGGCATTAGCCTAGCAATTAGCATTGACCTAGCATCATCATTAACATTAGCATAGCAGTATCATTAGCCTAGCATTAATATTAACCTAGTATTAGCTTTAACCTAGCATTATCATATACCGAGCATTAACCTAGCAATAACCTAGCCATAGCATTAATTTAACGACCATAAATGATAAAAAAAAAAAAAACAACTAAATATTCTGGTTTATCTTTTCCATTACTTTTTGTTACAACCATAAACAATATTAAAAAAAAAAGAAAATATTCTGGTTAATTTTCTTCCATTACTTTTTGTTTTGAACGACCATAAACGATATAAAGAAAATAATCTGGTTTATTTTTCCATTACTTTTCTTACAAATTAACATAAATGATAAAAAAAAAAAAAAAAAATTATGTATATCCACTGTATATGTTTGTATAGTATTCTTATATAATGAATAACTAAATGTGAAGTTTAAAATGTTAGTTTGTGAAGGAGGGGTAGGCACATTTAAGTTCCTCAAACTTTTATGTTGCTCAAATAAATAAATAAACAAACAAAACCTAGCATTAGCATTAACTGCTCTATTTATATTCAGATTTCCAATGTTGTCAGTGTTTTAAATCTTTATTCACGTACCCCCGTCCCCCTGTGGCAATTTGCGTACCCCTGGGGGTACCTGTACCCCACTTTGGGAACCTAGGCTGTAGAGGAAAAAACGCGACAGGTGCATCAACCCCAAATATTAAAGTAAAAATAAAAAGGTCAAAATCAGACTAACATTATTTTTGATGATAAACAGAGTACCCAGTTTGCAAAGATGTTTTCTGCACAAAATCATGTCACAATATCATGAAATTTTAACTTATTGTTTATTAATAAAACAAGGTGTGTGTTTGTGTTGTGTTACACTCTTTCTAACTCTTCTTTATCGTTTAATGTGGATGTGCATTTTATTTTATTTTCTGCCCTGGAAACATGTAGTTGTATTGTTTCTGTGTCTTTTGAAAACAAAACTCATGAAGAAAAGATCTCGGAATGAAAAATGTACGAGTTTATAAAACACAGTCATCAGCAGAATTTGGGGATATATACTTTTTTCCTTATTGTTTCTGTTTCCTTGCATGTTGTGGTGCGATGTGTGTGCAGGCCTACATGCCACGAGGTCAGGCCAAAGTGCAGCGAGCTGATCAATGTGATGCTGCTGCTCTGCTTAACCTCATCCACTTCTGTAAAGGTTTCCACTCGGTTGACCCGACACTGGTGAGGGAGGTAAGCTGTCACACTGGGAGGGGAAATGATCAACCGTAGAAAGGAAGGTTACATTTTGGCAGTTGGTGTCGCAGATGTCAAAGCAGAGGCTGCAAACTCTTGTGCTGATCTAGCTTTGCTTTGCAGTGAAGCATAAAAAAAAAATCTGTAATGCCTGCAGATGGTTTTAAAATTCCTCATTGCATTTTTAGCTAACCCCCTTAATAATTCATACATGAGACTTGTAAATTATGAGTGTGACAGGCAATAACCTAATCAGAAACCTGATAAGAAACATAAGATACATTATTGTTTAAATATGTTGGTTAAGAGGGAATATCATTTAGAGAAAAGCCTGGTTTTTGTTTCACTTTTGTTCTCATCGATTTACTTACCTCCACTTTATTTACTTCTATAGCACATTCCATACATAGGACATGTAGCCCAAAAAGCTTTCAGACAGACAGCAGAAATCAATCAAAAGTACAGTGTAAGGAAATAAAATAATTTCAATGGAGAGCCAATAAAAAGTATAAAACCATAATAATAATAATAATAATAATAATGCATGAAATTTATATAGCGCTTTTTTGGCAACTTAAAGCCGCTTTACATAAGACAAACAAAATAAAGAAAATAATATGTGGTCCCGACCCAAAGATTGAAAAACACTGATTTAGTGGCTCCTGAATAGATTTATTTCTATAGTTTTTATCATTTCCGGTCATATCATGCTTGGGGTGAGACCAAGACTGACATTTTATTTGCTAATTTTCCACTTTCTCTCTTTCTCTCTCAAGTACCACCTACAGTGCCATCGCGTACCACTAGGGGTACACGTACCCCCATTTTAGAAACATTGATCTAAACGGCTGGTGATAAAAGCATTAATTAAAGTTTCTTTTTTAATTTAAAAAAAAAAAGTCTCACTTTGGCAATGTTTCTCAGGTGAAAAAAAGATGTACTTAGAACCTTAAAATGTGGGCTAAAATTTAGGTCAGAATCTAAAATCAATTTTCGATGCTTGTTTGAATGTAACTGGTAAAAGTCCTGGTTTAACTGGTTTTCTGTAATATAAGACAGTTTGTTTGGGTTGTGTGTTGGCAGGTGATCCGATTCCGAAACGAGTTGATGCATTCCAGCGACTTGCGTATGACTGATAAATGGATGAGTCACTTTCAGAACACAGTGAAACTCTTTGTGGAACAGCTCAGCTCTGTTCCTCAGATAGAAGCGGTCGGACGGCAGATCGATGAAGTGAGTGAGACGTAAAAAATCCACTGTGAGAAGAAGAAAAACTCTGCTCTGTCAGTGTTGTTTGGTCTGACTCCTGTTTTCACTCTTAAGATGCTGAATCTTGATTTATCAATATGCGTCTACGGTGAGGACCACCTGGATTCTTCAGGTCTGTTGGACAAGGTGGTGTATGAGTCTGCCAGCCAATCACAGCCAAACGCCGACTTGATTATCCAATGGGAAGCTGAGTTGCTGCAAGAAACTTTACAGGAGTTTTTGCACACTTCTGCTGCTGATGGTGATGATGAAGAAGAGGATACAGCAAAAACATTGGTGAGAAAATCATCTCTACATTATGAAACTATAAACATTTAGACGTTTACCCTCCTGTTAACCTTGGGGTCAAATTGACCTCATTTGTTGTTTATCGTTAAAAAAATAATAGTTGAGTTTTTTTGGCTTCATATTTCATGACTTTTTCTAATTTGATGGCTACAATTGATTAAGCATTAAATAAATTGTATTGATGTTCCTCTGGGATCAATTTGACCCCAAGCTGTTGTAGTTGTGTAAAATGTGTGTCTGTCTGTGTATATTTTCATTTTGGAACAGCTCTTTCACAGTGAAAGTGACGTAGAGGATGATGTGATGACTTAATAGTGAATAACCCCAAATATGTTATAAAAAAGGAGATAAAAATAAGTAAATATGTTTACGAGAGGAAAAGGGGGTCAACAACATCAATCAATATGGTTCATTCTGTGAGAGTCATGAATGTGCAAGATGGATGAAAGATGTTCAAGATACACTAAAACTGAAAGTTCGACCTGATGGTGGAGCTGCAGGAAAGGTCATATCATCACCACAACTAATAGGGTTCATACTCATGTGGTCATTAATGTTGTCGGTAAATTTGAGAAGATTTGGATGAAAACTATTCAAGATGAATGAATTGATAATTGTGATGGTGGCGCTAGAGCACAGGTCAAGGTTTCATTTTTAAGGGGTTATTTATGTATTCTACAAAACACAAAAACTTGGTCAACAATTTTCTGAAAATTATTTTCTGGAGGCAAAGATCCCTGGGGTCAGATTGACCCCAAGGGTAAAATGTGTTAGTAATATTTGAGGATAATAGGATGGTTAAATATAAAGGCTTTTGCAAACCTTCTGTCCATTTTCGTCAGGACACGGGTCGTTTGAAGCAGCTCGGTGGTTTCCTGGAGTCCAGCAAAGACCTCGGAGAGAGATTTTCAACAGAACTTCAGGTCATAAACTCACTGGATGAAGCAGTATGATATGGATCTATATGATTCCTTCAGGGTAGCACACACTATCCAAGCTCACTCTGGGTTTTTAGCTGAAGTACTTGTATGTATTTGTTATTTTATATGAAAGAAATCTTAAGTTCAATATATTTGTTGTCGATAAATAAATCCTAAACTAAATCCGAAATTCTTCCTTGTGCTAAAAACTAATAATTCAGTTTAAACATTCACGTCCAATGACGTGCAGCATCGACTCGATGACCATTAAAACTTTATCAAGCCAGTCTAGACCAAATTTAAATGTTTATCAGGCTCTCGGTCTTGCCCTTTTTGCAGGACTTAAATTGAACCTAAATCTTCTAGTTGGCAGCAGGATAGTGCATTAACTAGTTATTGTGTATATACTTGAGTGTTGGAACAAGTGCCTTACTGTGCCTTCAACACCAATTAATCTGCCATTTATCAATTATTTCTGTTTTTAATGCATTAGCCTGCTTCCTACAATATAATAGGTGCTACGATAAAGATGTCACTATCCATCACTTGTAAGTTATCAAATTTAGATGACGGTTAAAAAACGATTGTTTTTCTCTTTCTGTTTCTAAAAACTAAAAAACTAAAATTGTTACTCTTTTATTGTTTGGAAAAACATTGTCCATTAAATTCTCTTACACAGCACTGTCCTCAAACGCCCTCTTACTTTGAAAACGGCAACTTCCTGTCGCACAATGTTAAAAAAAAAAACATTTTTTTTTTATTATTTCTGTCTTCTAACATTTCAGTTTTAGTTTTAGACACTGATAATAAAAAATGCTTTGAATTTTTACTTTGATGTATCTATATATTTTAATGAAAATCAAATAACCACTTATTTTTTGTTTCTTAAAATCCAATGGCCAAAACCTACACTGACTGTGTGTGACACCGAACTATGTAACACTAATTTCCTGTGAAGGTCATCAGTATACTCAGAAAGCTCCAGGTCACCCTTGAATGGAGAATTTGTGCTGCGGCCTGTAATGCTGACTGTAAACTTATGTTGTGAACTGATCTCTCATTTTTAGTGCTGGCTGTGAGCCAGTTTACCATAATAATGTAAAAAAAAGAATGTGTTTACACTGAACTTCAGGAGCTGAAATGTAACGTTAATGATCTCAGCAACTCCAACAGTCGTCCACACTGTTGCCTTTGTTATCACTATTATTGTTTTTAAAGGTTTGGTTGTTTCTTGCTCATATTATACTTCAATGTCATTTTGAGAATAAATAAAGGTTTCATATAGTTCTTTGATAGTTCTGCCATAAGTGTCATTTCTGCTGAAAAAAAAAAAAAAGGAAGAAATCTGTTGTGAAGTTTTATTTCCACACTGTGGCATTAAGTGCCGTGCAGGTGAACATGAGTGGAGCGTGTTGGTCGCTTTCATGTGGGTTTTTCTGTAACTGCTTAAAACTTCTGTTTGTTTTATTTCTTATTCGAGAGCAATCAATAAACAGATCCAGGCTTATTTAACAACACTTTTTATGATGTGTTAGAAACTTTAAATTACATAAGTGCCAAATGTAAAAAAAAAAAAAAATTTCTTTGATTTTCAGAACAAACATAAAAGCATAGTTGATGGAAAACAAAAACTAGTGATACTTTCACTTTTGAGCAGAAAACAGTTATTTCAACACGCAGGTGCACAAAACCGGAGCAGCTTTTCCTGTCTCATCTGCTGTAGTGAGTCTCATCAGCAGAAACTTTTTTATTTTTATTGCTGAACTCGCCTAAGGGAGCATGGAGTCGGAGGGGCTGCTGGTCAGGTCCATTTACTACGGAGCGATAGGACAAGAGGCCGCAGAGAAACTCCTGCAGAGATTTGGACGTGATGGCAGCTTTCTGCTGAGGGACAGTCGGACAATGGAGGGAGCCTTCTGTCTGTGCGTGAGGTGGGCTACTCAATAAAAAAACAGTTCCTATTTAAGCTTGTTTATGATTTTGAATTGGTTCGCTCATACTAAATTGTATCCATTCTTAATAAACACCATTTTATATTAGAGTGAGCAGAGAACTCCATTTTAAAATGCCAAAGAAGTATGGGAAGGCTCACAGACTTGATACTGATTTGAAGTGCATATGGAAATATATTAACAGTGAAATAAATTTTGTAAGTACTGTTCAGTGCAAATAATGTACTGTGCATATAATGTTATAATGAATAAGAAATGGAGGAAATAAAAATCGTGGTCAGTGCCACAAGCATGTGGTAATCTAGTCAACTAAAAAATTTTGTTTAAGTTTTTGTCAACTACATTTTTTTAAGTGACAATAAGTAGTCCATGACTAATTTAAAAAAATAAATAAAAAAACAGGATAAAAAAAAGTTTATCAAAAATGTTTATATTTTCATCGACTAATAAAATCGATCTTGATTTTGAAATCCAATCAGAACTTATGTTGTCTACCATCTTACACATTGATCACATCAAATCTGCTGTGTATTTACAAACATTACCATTTCATATCAGGTTTTTTAAAAAAAATGCATAAACTTTCATGCTTTATATTTGTATTTGGTAATTGAAAATTGCCACATATTGGCATTGTTCTGGTTGGAGTTATTATTTTTCTTCCACAACTCCTTTATCCTGGAACTCCTGTATGACCTACCAGTAAAAAGATCGGTAGGGGTCAAAGTTCATGACCTCACAAAAATAAAAAATTTCTTTTTTTTCCCTATAACTTGGCCACAAATTGAGATACAGTGCTCTGACTGGTACCATTGAACGACATTTTCTTTCAATATGTAATATTGACCTTTGCTCAAAGTCATATTTAAGGTCAAGGTCAGTCTTCTGTTTTTCCTGCATCATTACTTTCAATTTAATTAGTAAAAAGAACAACATACAGGGACATTACTCAACAACAAAATACACATTTCACATTAACAATTCTATTTTCCAAATTGCGAATAAAGGTATTGCCTAGTTTAGTTACTATAACTGTAACCGATCTATTCTACTAAAATCTTTATATAATTTAGTTGACTATAACAGAAATAGTCCTGATGGCTGAAAGTAAATTGTATTTTTGTCAAGTGTCATATATGACTAAAACTGTCAAAATGAACATTGGCCACAAAAGCTTTATAAAATACTAGAATAACCTTAAAGTAGAAAAAAGGATCAATGTTTCCCCAACATGAAAATGATTTCTAAAACATATTACCAGCTTCCACTGCACTGAAGGGTCTGTAAGGGTTCATCTCACTTCTCATTGAATACAATGTAGACATCAGCTGTATTTCAAGTTTTTTTTATCTAACTTTGTTAAAGGTCTGTATCCTCCTGAGAACCTCCCTAACCATTCTGTCTGCTGTAGTGGACATTGCTTTTTAGTCAATTGCTTCTTTTTTTCCTCCTCATTTGAGCCACTGGATGAATTAATAAGTAATCCTGGTCTTTTCAATCACATCACATGTGTTAGGAAGGGATAATCGTAACATGTTTCATGCACAGAAAAATAAAGAACGTAGCAAAACTTAGGTACAAAAATAACCCAGAAAATCAGTAGATAAAATACCATTGTTGTTGTTTTTGCTCTTCTTGTTGTTGCTTTTTACCCTAATTATATCTTTTTATAATTATGATTACGTCAGTTATTGTAGTTACACTTTTTATTTGAAATGATTTGCTATTTATGATAATGTCACATGATTTGTCTTCATTTGTTAAGGTGTTGCTGATCATTTTAAGTACATAAAACCATTCGGTTTTCCACCACAGTTGAAATGTTATGGAATTTAGAATAAAAATGTTCCTATGTTGGTTTTCAGGGAGGAAATCCTGTACTTTTTCCCACAATAGTTCAGAATTTACTCTGTAGAACATTTTTTTAACACAGACTTACCGTTCTGTCCTGTAAAATAATGTCCATAATCACATGATTTATGTGTTTTAATGTAATAATGTATTAGTTCCCCTTCTATACTTTACAGTCAGTGATTGAATCAAGTATCTGCGTAGCGATGGTAAATAAATAGCATTTCCAAACCTCTATTTCTACTGAGAGGAAACTGATACACTCAAAAAAAATTAAATCACAAAGTTCTTTTAAGATTTTTCTCAAGTACAAACAGGCTGGTCTAAGTGTGAAAAAATTGGCTTCCTGTGGTTGTTGGAGGTGAGGAACATGCATCATCACAGTCGATTAAGCCACAGAACCTTTTAAAGCCGTTTTAGCAACATCAGTGTGGTTTTAGATCTCACTGCAAGATGTCTAACTTTTAAATGTTGTATTTCACAGGAAAACACCCTTTGTGCACACTTACCGGCTTCTAAACTCAGCAGATGGCTGGTATATGCCAGTAAGTTTGGGAGAATGTCACACACTTGTAACACAAACAACAAAAAGTATTGGAGACTATTTTAGGTTTGTGTGTGTATATATAATCTGTGTGTGATTGTCAGGAATCAGAAGTCCCACTACCGAGATTCAGAACTCTGGAGTCTTTGATTGAGACCTACAGAAGAGCTCCATTCACAGACGTGAGCATGCCCAGACTGACTGACCCACTGGAGAAAACACAACTCCAGAACAGACTGGATCCAGGTACAACACACACACACACACAGACACACGCACAGTCGAGCTGCAGCCAGTTCATATTTCAGAATAATTCAAGTTTCTGTTTCTGTTGTATGGAAGAGCATTAGGGCCAATTTTGATTGAGAAAATGATTTTGGGCAAATCGAGAATAAAGTCGAAATATAATGTTGAGGTTAAAGTTGGATAGATGAGATTGAAGTCAAAATTTGGGAAATCAACTCAAAATACAGTATCGTGATAAAAGTTGAAGGTTTGCTTTCTACAGAAGCAGACCACGGTCAATACGACAACAGTCTCCATGGCCCTAATCTGTTTCTGTAGCTCCTCAATAGCCACTGACTTGTTTTTCCTTCTGAATAGATGAATTTTTTTGACTATGTCTTCAAAGTCTTACAACGCCGTGTTTATTAGTTAAAAGAGGAAGACTCCCTTTGTTATTAAACCCAACTTTTGAAGTATAGTTTAAAGCATTCATCAATACACGGCATCTTGTAGACCGCCACGATCTGTTGTTTGTTGTCATATGGTGAATTGGCCCTAGTCGGCTTCCGTAGATTTGACTTCATTAGCAGACCCTCAACTTTAACTGCGATATTGTTTTTTGACTTTGAAATGTTTACTTTAATCTTATATTTCAACTTTAATCTCAAAACTTTGACTTTATTCTCGACTTTTTCACTTTATTCTTGCTTTGCCCAAAATTATTTTCTCCATCAAAATTGGCCCTAATCCTCTTCCCTACTGTTGCATCAAAGTTCTCTCAACTTAAACAAATTTCTTCTGTTTCCCCAACAGGATTTTCCTACATGGAAATGAACAGCAACAGCTCAGTTTACTGAGGGAGACTCAGACAGAAGCTTTCAGCGACTAAATGCTCTGTGGTCAGTGGCAGAGTAAGACCTTTATAGAAGAACAGATCAGGCTTTATTAGAGGCTTCAATAGTGAAAGCAAAATTTAAATTTAACTCACTGTATATTTAGCGAATGAGGTCCTCTCAATCCATGCTAACTGGCACCAATATATAGTGTGTTGTTTTCAGTCCCTGTACACGTTTTACCTTGTTTTACAGACACTTGTTCATCAAAATGTTAAAATGAAAATAAAAATATTAAATCAAACCTATCTGGAGTGGTCCCTCAGATCACATGGCCACCGTCGACTTCCTCTGGCTTCTCCTCCTCGTTCATCTGGGGGCTTTTCTTATTCCATTTATTTCATATTGCAGACCTTATTTGTTTCATTTGGAAAGATTGCAGTCAACTTGACAACAGTCATTTTTGAGTTTTCCTAACCATAATACAATGAGTGTGTGTGCATGTCATAGAGCAGTCATGAAACTGTAGCTCGGTGGCCACAAGTTGTTGTTTTGCATGGGCACATACAAAACAACAACAAAATGGCCTCAAAATGTCAATAGAAATGCACAAAAACACATAAAATGCCTACAAAAATGCACAAAATCACTTCAAAAGCAAACAAAATAAAAACACAAAACACTCTAATAACACACAAAACTACAATAAAAAATAAACAAAATTACTAAAAAAAAAAACATGCAGAAAAATACACACTCAAAAATTAATCTGTATATGTACTTTATTTATTTGTGTTCATTCTTTTTTCAATATCTATTTTTGCACATTTTTTAGTGTTGTTTTTAATATGCCACTCTTTGCTGTTCTAATTACCCCTCTGGGTTTAATAAAGTATTTTTTTTATTCTGAAATCACAGTAAGAATGCTTCCATCTATGTGATTCCACATCACACAATGCAATATTCAAAACTTTTCAAAACAAAGTTTTACAGTGGCAAGTAGACCAAAGTAAATTTTTGAGAAGCAACTTAGAACTTCTTCCTTTATTAATGTTTGTATTATTGATCTCGTGGGTAGCAACATCAAAATATTAAGACGGTTACCTAATTTCAGAGAGGTGTGTCTAACGGTATTCTATGATCAAAAGGTGTTCCCTGACCGGGAATCGAACCCGGGCCGCGGCGGTGAGAGCGCCGAATCCTAACCACTAGACCACCAGGGAAGATATAGGCGATCGGTGTTCTTTAGAGAACAAGTTCTTTATATCCTATACGGAATACTTTTAGTGATGAGACGTTAATGCGGTTCACCCACATTTTAACATAATAAACATTATTAAACAATGCTCTGTTTGGACTAGGTTGTTTAAGATGTGTATTTCCCGGGCGTTATTTCATGTCCCGCCGATAGGTGGCGGTCTGCCTTTGTATTCACACGCTTCCGCTATGGTTCTGCACATAATGGAAGTTGTTTTGTACCTGAGAGCCGGGCTTTTTACATTTATAATGCATGTTAACGCGCCCTTTTCGACGTGAAAACGAAACCATGCTACACTCAGCGCCAGGGCAATATCCACCACCACATCTAAGATACTGGACCTAGTCTCCATAGCACAGACGGACTGCATCTGTGAGTGAATATTATTTCGTGCAAAGCTTCTTGTTCGGGTTTCTTTGTTTATTTTTGAGACTCATCATGTCGGCCAGAGACTCAATGAGGCGCAATAAAACCGACATCATCTTCACCCTGTCTGGAGACCACAGGCTGGTTCTGAACAAGCTCCACGAGAAGAACCTGATCAACGGACGCGAGTACAACAACCTGAAGAGCATCCACGGGGAGGACGTGGAGGGACACGTGGTGGAGCTTGTGGATAAAATCATGAATAAAGGAGAGGACACGTGCAGGGCTTTCCTCTCCCTCCTGCAGACCGATGAGGACATCAAAGCCACCTTTCCTCGCCTAGCAACCAGCCACCTGCTCAGATCTAGACCTTTACCTCTGCCCATCCAGGACTCTTCAGTGGACAGCGGTACTTTACTACTTTAAATACCTGTGTGATGACCTCTTTATTACATTACTATTATTATTATTATTATTTACACACAGTCTGCTTTTGGTTCAAGTCGGTTTCCATTTGTTTTTCAGATGCTTTACCACCAGAGAGCAAGAGAGTGAGGAAGGTAAGACCTTAGCCATAGATAAGATAGGGCTGTCCCCTGCCAATCATTTGAAATTAAAGTTAAATAAAAGAGCCTATTACAGTTTCTTAAATAACTTGGTAAGAATTAAAGAAAGCCCTTGTGAGAGATTCCTTTACGGAACCACCATCCTTTTGGCAAGGCATGAATTTCACTCGAAGCCGAAGACGCGTATCATAGTTTATCAACTGACATAGATTACGAGAAAAAACAGTTTTGTGCAAAATTTCCGAAAAAGTGGACTATATTAATAGAATAAACTGAAGGAAATGGAGCCTGAAATAAATAAGAGAAAACACTCTTGAAGACAGGGAATCAACATACAAATATTAATATAGTTATTCATTATGGGTGTCCTATCTGACTTTTTCACCTCTGATATGATAGAGATATCACAGCCTTGGGTACGACACATATCATAAATACTTTTATTGCTTATTTTGTCGTGTGAAATGTTAGAAAAGGTTTGATCAAGTAAATATTTACTCACAGAATAATAGTCAGCAACAGAAGTTATGAGAAAAATGAACCTATTTATTGTTAATCTATGGGTTACACGAATTGTAACCTCAAACTTAAAAAATGTGCCGCAACTGAATAAAACAATTCATGAAAAGACCCTTAAAAATAACATCAATAAATCCAATAATAACTAAAAAATATTTTTCAAGTGCAAACTAGCGACTAGTTTAACTTAAATATAAGAGTATTTTACTATTAAATAGAATAATTTAAAGATACATTAGAAGACCCTAAAAAATAACAGAAAAAAATAGGCCTTCAAAGTGCAAAAATAACAGTTCAAGTTGAGTTAAGTTGTTTTCTTTTTTACTGTCAGTATTTAGTTCTGTCAGGTGTTGGAGCAAAGACTGAAATGGACTTTAGAGAGATGTTAGAGGCAGGTCGATATCATCCTTTTTGGCTGATATCGGACATATTTTAAATATCAATTTCAGATCAGGTATTGTTATTAGACATGGTTAAAGGTCTATATCTGAGTTTACATGTTCCTATTAATGTGCAGCACCATTTCCCTAATGCACTTCACAGCATTACTTAAATTTGCGTTTGTAAAATAGATTGTATTGCTTCCAGGAGCATTTTTATCAGCTGAGCAGCCAGCCTGTTGGCCTCTGTCTCATCCTCAACAATGAGCATTTCATGGATGGCAGCGTTCGGAGTGGAACTGACAAAGACGCAGGTCATTTCTCAAGCAAAACTTTTACTTTTTGTCATTAATTTTCTTTCCATTTTGGGTGTTTCTTAATTTTTTTTTTTTATTATTGTACAGAGGACTTGGCAAAGGTGTTCAGCTGGCTGGGATTTAGGGTGCTGATGTGTAAAGACCAAACCAAGGACCAGATGGAGCAGACGCTGCTGTCCTTTGCATCTCTAAATGACCTTTCCCCGCAAACGCTCCAGCTGGAGTCCAGCGTTCTGGAGTGGTCCAATGACACGTTCCTCAATAGTCCCCAGCAGGTCATTCAGCACGGCGACGCTTTCTTCTGCTGTATTCTGAGCCACGGCGAAAAAGGCACCGTTTTAGGGATTGACCGAGAAGCCCTCTCGCTTAAAAGCATCACCTCAACTTTTAGAGCGACCGATGATTCAATGCTCACGGGCAAACCTAAGGTGTTCATCATCCAGGCCTGTCAAGGAGAGAAGCTCCAGAGGGGAGTCACATACCTGGAGGAGGAGGATGCTTCTGTCCAGTCAGTCCCAGAGGAAGCTGATGTTCTGCTCGCACTTGCCACTGTTGAAGATCATGCAGCGGTCAGACACACAATAAAGGGAAGTTGGTTTGTCCAGTCACTGTGTCAGCAGCTCAGGGAATGCTGTCCCAGGTAAGGATTTTGGTAGGAAACAATAATCCTAGCACTATTCCATTGGTTTTTTACTATTGTACAGGGTCCCCACGCTCATGAAATTCATTGAAAAGTTATGGAATTTGAAAAACCCAATTTTCCAGTCTTGAAAAGTCATGAAATAACGGATTTGAAAAAGTTTTCGAAATATAGCCTATTTTATTTTAATGTTTAAAATCCAGCCTTCACTATTACTATGGGACATTAAGCTAGTCCCTTAACCCCAACAAACGTGTCTGAAAATTGAAATTGTAATCTTATAATTAAACATGGTAGCAGTAGCTCAAAGTTAGTTGTCGCTTAATGTTACATTCAATAGCTGATGCATTGTTACTACTGTTACAAAATGGGTGTCAGAGGTAGTTGCACCATGTACGACACTATAATAGATAAGTGATGGACATAACTTGCGTTCCCTGTGCCACATTTTTGCTACCAACCATGGCACACTGTCAGACCTCTGTTACACTAGTACACTGGCGCATTTTTGCACTCTAACGTAGGGCTGCTCAATTAATCAAAATTCAATTACGATTTCGATTATTACGCCCAATGATTACAAAATAACATAATCAAAAAAAGGAAGAAAAAAAAATTAAAATAAAATAAATGTATTTTATTTATTTTTTTACATATATTTTATTCGTTAAATAAAACAAACCCACTATTTTGATCATCTATAAATAATAAAGCTTAACACACGTGTTATTAATAGTAACTTTGAGTTGTTTAATCCATGCACATGCATGCTCCTCCCCTCCGCCCCGCCCCTCTCAAAGCTAAGCTCGCGTGCAGGCCAACACCAGGGAAGTTGTTGTTCGCGGTCTTGAAACATGGCAGGAGAAACGTAGCAAAAAACACTTGGTAAACAAGCAAGGCAAGTCAAATTAAAGACACATCACGTGCAACAAGTGTTTTGTTTTGTGCAAAAGTGAACATACTTGACTTTAGTGTTTGAAGGATTTTATTAATGTTTAAAGAATATATTTTGGTTATTTTGTACAAAAAATAAATAACTTTTTGCTTGACAAATAATAGTCTGAATAATCGTGATTTTATTTATTACTAAAATAATCGTGATTATGTATTTTTTCTGCAGCAGCCTTACTCTAACGGTTTTGAATAGATCTTAGCAGTTCAAAACTAAGTGATTGAAATTTGGTAAAATGTTTTGAAAAAGTCATTATGAAAAAAGTGTGGGAACCATGATTGTAGATGCTGTGCATACATGTGGGTTTTGTTTGTTTGTTTGTTTTGTTTGTTTGTTTAGGGGTGATGACATCACTAAAATCCTCCACCGGGTGAACTACAACGTGAGCAAAAAAGAAGCCATTAACTCACTTGGTGCAAGAAAGCAAATGTCTGAGTTTACATCAAGACTGAGGAAGACACTTGTGCTGTCGCCACGTTGAAATCCACACACTCAGCACAACAATAACATTTCACTCTGTTTTCTTTCTTTCTTTATTTATTTATTTTGAAATACTTTTTATAATTGCTGTGAGAAATAAGGGATTTCCACAATGTGATACTTCTTCAACTGGGGTTGCATGTCTTAAATCTAGTGATAAGAAATGCTAATCTAGTGGTGGATGAGAGGAAATAACATTGTTATAGACCTCACAGGCATTTTCTTTGTATTTATTTATTTTTTTTACCTTTACAGTACTCTTTTCCAAGTTGAAAAAAAAATGATAACAATGATGTGTCTCATCTAGTTCTGTAGGATTCTTGTATGGAATTCAGTTTCTACTGTAATAATGCATTTGGCTCTCATTAAAAAAAATGATGGACACAGTCATTATGTCTAATTGTGTGTATATTATTTAACATAGATGACATGTTTCTGGAGAGCAGGAGAAAGCCAGATCACCTGGAGAGGACCCTCAATGCTCGTATTTTAATTCTCAGAAGAAACATACGTCACTTTTTTGTCCCCTTTATCTTTGTTATATTTATTTATAAATGTATTCGTATAAATAAAATCAGACTAACTACTGTTATATTATGACTGAGTCATAAGTTAGTTAGTTTATGCTCCTTGTACCCCCCCCAAAAAAATGCCAACTGCGATACTTAGCTTCCGCTATTTCATTTTGTTTTGAAAGTAGACATTTGTATGTTTGGTTTTTAGTTGTTTTAATGGTATAAGCCTCATATTAGGAGAAGATTTGAAGAACAGACATGCTGTGCTGTTTCTATTTCAATTAAAATTGAATCTCACATTTTTAGATTTAGATGGATCGGGAAGTCTGGGCATCTCTGCTGAGACTGCTGCCTCCGCGACCCGGCCCCGGATAAAAGCGAAAGAAAATGGATGGATGGATTTTTAGATTAAAGTACAGAGCAACAGAATAAAGTGAGCATCCACCTTGTTTTAATTGAAAGACACAATTCTACCTCCATAGGACTCCTAATAATAATGATGGTAATGAAATACTGCCCACATTTCACGTTGTAAATTTACTTCTTTTGCCGAGCTATTACCCTTTCCAATAGAAGAAAAATTGCACATTTTTTTTTGGGCTGGTCAAATGTCTGCATTTGAATACTTTTTTTTTTTTTTTTTCTTTGATTGAAAAAAGCTTTTTTTTTTTTTTTTTTTTAATGGAAGTAAAGTTGTTTTTTTTTCTTCTTTTGATTGAAAATACTTTTTTTTTTTAATTTTTTTTTTTAATTGTGGCAAATGTTTGTTTAAATAATAAAGACACCAATCTATCTCCATAGGAATCATGATAATGATGATGGTGGGGAAATACTCCCCACATTTTGCTGCGCGTTGTGAACTGACCTCTGCTTTCGCGCAGCTATTACTTCCATTACGGTACTGGAGAGTCGTTGCCATGACTACTCACGCGCTACTCCGCTCCTGACAGAAATAGGCAGTGGGAGAGCAGTAAAAACTTCACTTAAAATCTCCATTTAAGTCTTGTTTTGTGAAGCTGTGCGTGTGGCTGCTGTAGCATTAGGAGCAGAATGGACGCGGTTGATGGAGCCACTGCGGACGGATGTGACATTAAAGCTTCTGCCGAGGCTGTTGCGTTCATGTCCAGCATCGGTGAGGGAAACTTTGGCCGTAGAAACCCGGAAACGACCACCACCTGCTGCTGGCACATCGCTTTAAAAACACCTTTCCAGGCTAAATGTGCGTCCTGTGTGTTTCCTAGAGCCCTCGGAGCTACAGACGTGTATATTTACGGACATTCTGGCGTCAGTGTCGCAGACGTGCAGAAGCTTGGGGGGCTTCAGGGTGGAGGTGGAGTTCTACCGCAGGGATCAGGAGCCGTGTGTGCGGGTCAGTGCTCAGAGCCACGGAGCCATTGATGGCTGTCGCTGTGGGACTGAAGTAACAGGTGAGCTCAATCCATATTAGCATTATTACTACATATTCATTATGACCACACACCCGAAAAAGTACGACAGCGTATATTAGGGCCACATTGAAAAAAATAAATAAATAAACATCTTGGCACTAAAAAGTCGTATTTTTTCGAGAATAAAGTTGTAATTTTACGAGAATAAAGTTGTAATTTTACGAGAATAAAGTCGTATCATAATAAAATCATGATTTGATGAGATTATAGTCAATATTTATAGATTAAAGACGTAACATTTCGAGAATAAAATCGTAATTTCTTGATAATAAAGTCATATTTCAAGATTAAAGTTGCAATAATTCGAGAATAAAATTGTGATTTTATTAGGTTCAAGTCATAACATTTCAATATTAAAGTCGTAATATTTCGAGAGTAAAATCGTAGATTAGTTGTAATATTTCAAGGTTAAAATCGCGATATTTTGAGAATAAAATTTTCTCAAATTTTATGAGATTAAAGTCACTATATTTCAAGATTAAAGTCACAATGTTTCAAGATTAAAGTCGCAATATTTTGAGAATAAAATTGTAATTTTATTAGATTAAAGTCATAATATTTCAAGATTAAAGTCGTAATATTTCGAGAGTAAAATTGTAGATTAGTCATAATATTTCAAGGTTAAAATCGCAATATTTTGAGTATAAAATTGTAATTTTATGAGATTAATAACAATAATTAAAGATTAAGTCACAATATTTCAAGATTAAAGTTACAATCTTTCAAGATTAAAGTCGCAATATTTTGAAAATAAAATCGTAATTTTATTAGATTTAAAGTGTGTTAGTTGCGTTCCTTTAACAGGGAATTCTGAGCACTAACATTACGAGTTTTTTTTAAGGTCCCGCTTCATTCTCATAAAATTATGATTCTATTCTCAAAATGTTAATTTAATCTCGAAATATTGAGACTTTAAATTACGACTTTATTGTCATGATATTACTGCTCAGATTTCTTTATTATTATTATTATTATTATTATTATTATTATTATTATTATTATTATTATTATTATTATGTGGCCGTCGTAAGAAATTTAAAAAAAATAAATAAAAAAAAAGGAAGCTGTTTCTGATTTATTTTTGCCTCCAATCGCCATGGAAGCGTATTTGAGCAGCGACCTGAGTGTCCTAGAGGAGGAAACCCAGGAGTATATTAAGGTCAGTACCTTAGACAATGTTTAAAGTGGTTTGATTTACACAAATATAAACTTAATGCCTGAATATTGTTCAGCTCCAGAGTCACACTGTGGACAAGAAATGTCACCTTCTGCAACGTGATGGAGAGATGGAGATAACTACAGTTATTACCGTAGGAGAGGTAAGGTCACCATTTAAAGCCAATGCTGAAACTTCACAATTTAGTGGAAAAGCGTTTACCTTTATAAAAACTTGTGAACTTTACTTGTTTTGTTTTGTTTTGTTTGTTTTTTAAGTGGGTTTGTCACATCAGTGTAGTCAAGCTGTCTAACCCTGATCATAGATTATATAGTGCTCTTTACCACAAACAAAAACCAATGTAGATTGTCATATTTCCATAGGCCTCATTTTGCTTTCATAATTTGTGTTTAGATGTCGTAGTCCAAGTAAAATACAAAAAATTCAAACTATTAAAACGTAGTACTAGGTAATACTACCCATCAATATTGTGTGATGTTCACTGTTGTTTTTTGCACCTTTTTATACTTACCACTTCTTTTTATTGTATTTTATTACTTAATTTCTATCTTTTATTATTCAACTGCTGCTAACTGATTGTCACCAACGAAGTTTGGTTGATTATTTGCAATGACACTGAAGTCTGTTATGTCTTATATCATATATACCAATCTGCCACATCAATACTAGTAATTAGACTAGTAATGTCAGTCACCAGTTTTATATTACATACATACTGCTCAATATATGAAATAAAATGTATTATGTACATATGCAGTAAAATAGTGTAATAATAATACCGTAAATATATAATGTAAACAATAATATAAATACTATATATAGTTATTCATATAAATAGAAATATTTACTGGTTCAAAATGTATCTGATAAATAATGTGATATTTTTAACAATGAAAGTATTAAAACCCTAACCCTAACACAAATATCTTGTTCGAATAATCTGAATATTCTATTCAATTATTTGTTAATGCTGCTGCTGTAGGTGTTCTATTGTTTTTGTATATTATTAGTATTGTTTTTGTATATATTATTTTTATATTAGTTGTGTTTTTCTAGACTGGCACCCTGTACAGGGTGTGCCCCTGCCAAACCCCTGTTTAGTGCCTGTCCTAATAATCTAAAAAAAATAGTCGTTTTTAAGTGAATGCACAACACGTTTTTTTTTGTTTGTTTTTTTTTTCTAAACTTGATTCACTTTTTTTCATCATTACAAAGTTTCAAACAGTTTTAAATTACACTTTAGCCTCAAGGTGTGGAAATATATTCAAATGTGAATGAATATAAATAATAATAATGATAATAATGACATTAAAAAGTAAATAATTCAGAATTTTTAAAAAGTAAACACCTAATTCGACATTACATTCAAATGGGAAGGTATATAAATAAAATATTGCTAATAATAATAATGGTTTTGACGTTTTTTGGCGTCCATAGGTTGTCATAGCAACTGCAGAAAAATATCAGACGTACTGAAAAAATTACAGATTGTTTACATAAACTGATTCAATAGCATTAAGGTTAAGAGTTGGTATGTCACTAGAAACTAACAAAATCCAGCTCGAATATGTAGCGGCAAGAGGCCTCGTTGGCGCAGTAGGCAGCGCGTCAGTCTCATAATCTGAAGGTCGTGAGTTCGAGCCTCACACGGGGCACTGTCTTTTGTTTTTACTTTTGTTGAATCTGAGAACGCTGCATCATGTGTCGAATACATTATACTCTTCCTGTGTGATAAATTTGTGACTCATACATTATTACCTGCGCTAAAAAGCTCATTGTTTTCAACAGCGTTTATTTCTTTGTTTGCTGATATAGGATTACATCAAAAGTAACTGATTTGACCAACAAAAATCGGCCTTATGCCATAGAAGATTCCATTCAATTTTGAAGGGAATCCAGAATGATATATTTTTGAAAAAGTTTGAAAAAAATCGAAAAATCCCAATCTCCTATTATTGGTGAAGTTAAAAAAAATGTGTATCTTTGTTCGTAATTGGCCGATCTTTATGAAATTTGACTCAGTTATATAAAGTTGGTTCCTCAATTACCACATCAAGTTTCATCCAGATCAGATAAGGACTGCACATTTTATCACAATTTTTAGGAAAAATTGGTGGTGCCCCATATATATTTGACTTACTGAATGGCTCTTAATGGGGATAGAAATTTCTTCCAAGCTTCATTTTCTGCATGTTTTAAGTCATATCAAAAACAACCTTACACAGCTCAGAGTTAGAATTTCCTGGCTGTTGTTTATAGTAAGTTTGGTGTAGTTGATACCTGTTTCTTGTTTCCTTCTATAAGTTAGTATTTCTAAATGTGTCAAAATATGCTTTTCTACGGAACCCCAGAACATGACATGGGAAAAAAATTAATTATGGCCACAAAATAAGTATAACGTGCGCTCGAAAGGTGTATCTCTATGTTATACTATTTTGTGACCATTAATTAGTATTTTGTGCGTACGTTGTTTGCTAATTTTTGGCCATAATTTAAATAATTTTTTACAATGTCATATTTGTGGCTCTGTATTTTTCTGAATTACATTTTTTTAAAACATTTTTTTTCTGATTATTATTTTGTGTATGGTTGTGTTTGCAGGAGGTGACCAAGGAGAGCATTTCATATCCTTTATCTGCTCTTCAAGGTCTAGTAACTGAAGGCTCGAGCTTGCTACTGATGCGTATTATTGCACTCAGGAAAAAGGTGCCACAAAACATGAGTTTTGTCTCATTTGACCAGAATTTACACATCATTCAGACAACCTTTGTAAGTAAATGCTGCTGTGTAAGAGCAACTATGGTAGTTATTTATAACATATGTGTGTGGTGAAGTTACTGAGTTGGTCTGTGTGTGGTCAGAGTGAGCTGGGTGTGAAGATGCTGGAGGTAGAAGGAGAGAACTTCGAGGCATTTGGGTTGGAGAGAAGTGTTCATTCTTTGGAGGATGGTCTGAAAACCTGGCAGTGTTACTTTCTCCATGATGGGTAGGTATACTTGATAACTCTACAGCTTTTCTCTGCTGGTACGTGACTACATACAGTATTTTGGTTGCTAACAGCAAACAACAGCAAAGATTCAATTCAATTTAACTTTATTTGTATAGTGCAATTTACAACAAAGTCATCTCAATGCGCTTATCAAAATATAAAATTCATAATAAGAAAGAAAAAACCCAACAAGATCCACATGAACAAGCTTTTAGCGACAGTGGGAAGAAACAACTCCCTTTTAACAGGAAGAAATCTCCAGCAGAACCAGGTTCAGAGGTGGCAGCCATCTGCGTCGACTGGTTGGTGTTAGTGGACAGAAGGACCAACAGAACAGGATAGAGAGATAGAACATCAGAGTGTCCCAGACTAGTTGAGCCATGAACCACAGATCAGGAACTGCCATCATCAGCTTCACGACACCTGAAACAGAGCAGAGAGAGAAAGACGAGGAGAAGGCACTGACTGCAGAAAAACATGATACATTATTATCAAGTCAGCCTGCTTTGGCCTTGGGCCTCACTCCCAGTGGCCCAGTCAATACTAATTATAAAGGTGACAAATCTCTTCCCATTTATTGGTAAGCTAACAGCGACTCCAAGGTCTGTAAATGCGACCGTTCACAGACCAGCCCATGTCCGCTCTAGCGGTTAGGTTATGTTATGATTCAGTCAGATACACATAATGACAACAGAAATACACTAAATTAAAAAATATTAAAAAAAATAAAAAAAACAGACAAGATAACAAGAAATACACAAAAATTACATATTTACTAAATGACAAAAAATTCAAAATGACTCAAAAGCATAAAAATTTTGAACAAAAATAACACAATATATAAAATAAATAATACACATAATGAACAGAAAGTTGTACAAGCTGGCTAAAAATTCACAAAAATAACAGAAAAATTAAGCATGCAAGATGACTGCATAGATAACAAAAAAAAACACAACACAAGTACACAAGAATGACTCCATAAAGAACCAAAAGGACAACAAAAACACACAAACATTTATGTATTTATTTTTCCTGTGTCGATGCTAAGATTGGTCATTATTTTGAATGTGGACTATAATCAACATTTGTGTGGCACCTGCTGTGATAAGAGTTTCCCATCCATGTTACCAAGCATGAGGTCAGTCAAACTATTTTGTGTCACTAGTTGGTAAAGTACAATTGTGTACTATCCTGTGAATTAATTTCACTAAATAAATAAATTTCAAGAGGTGCCAAAAATGTGACTGAAAAATACAGTATTATTGGGAAAAACCAATGCACGGTTTGTTTTGTTCTTTAACAATAGTTGTTGAAATGTATTGTTACATTTAGGCCAGTAACAGTAAGAGAATATGTTGTTTTTTCTGAGCTGAAATAGTTTTGTATTATGTAATCACAAACAAGAAACCAGTTATAACTCATGGAAATACAAAACCAACCTTGCATTAAATAACTTGATTGACTGTATTATAACCTAATGATTATCAGTAAATTATTATTAGCTATTACATTGCTTTAATTCTAATAATAAACTCCTAAGTGAGCGTGCCGCATTCTTTCCAAAGCGATTTGTTATTCTTTTGCATATGACCTTTTCAGATTTATTATCTGGGATGATGTGTGTATCTAGTCTAATAGATAATCACTCTATATCTTCTTTCATATTTAGTCTTTTTTTATTTTGACAATTTTAAAGCATGACATTTTACATGTGGTATAAATTCAACAGGCTTCACTTTACAAATGCTTTATAGATTATGATTGATCAGTTTCTTTGTATTTCACTGAAGTGAAGTGTTGTTGTGTTCCTGAGCAGACACTTAGCCAGCAGAGAGCAGGTGGGAGCCCCAGTCACCATGAGGCTTCTACAGCTGCCTCTGAAGGCTGCACAAGGTAAGATATACAGAACAAAAACAAGCCTCCTGCTCCAAAAACACTAAAATCTCTTTGTGGATATGAATATACTGACTATGTAAAAAAAATAATGAAAATTTGTGGCCAAGAAATATGAATTTGTGCACACAAAATATTAATTTGTGGCCATGAAATAATTATAACGTGCGCACAAAATACTATTATTATTATTATTATTATTATTAATATTCCTGGACAGCTGGGTAAGAAAATCGAGTGCACCTTCTTTAGAAACTGCACCCTATGTTAAAGACCTTAGGGACGGTGCACTCGTTTGGCTTACCCAGCTGTCCAGGAATGTTAATAATATTATTAATTACTATTTTGTGCCCACGATGTCATGTCTGGGGCTCCATAATATACACCCGATCTTTCCTTTTTGTAAATTTTTACAGGATCAATCATCAGAACATTTTTTTTAGATGTTTGGAAGCCCTGTGCAAACTAGTTTTTGGGTTTCGGGTTTTTAGCAAACTCAAAATTTACAAAAAAAAAGGCAAGGCAATGCAATTTATTTGAATAGCGCATTTCATACACTAGGCAATTCAATGTGCTGTACATGATTATAAAGTGTAACAGAAAACATTTAACAGTTTAAAAAAAAATCAATGATAACATTAAAGTCAGCAGTAAAAACATTAAATCAACAATAACATGATTAAAAATGTTCCCTCAGTCATATGCAGTCGAGAAAAAGAGTGCCTTTAACTTTCATTTAAACATTTTCACATTTCAGTTCACAAAAATTTAAACACTTTCATACAAAATGTCATGTTAACACAGTCAGATTATATTTAAGGAAGAAATGCTATTCAATATACACATAAACAACAATTAATGGAATAGATGAAATTTTCAACAACAACAAAAAATACAGTCAAATAATATGGTTACAAAGCTGGATTAAAATCCACAACAATGTGCAATGCACACAGCAAAAAAAATAAAATAAAATGTCTAATGTAGCGAGAAATATTGAGATATAATTGATTATGATTGTAATGTGTATAATTAATAACCTTATCCCAAAAACATGGCCTGATTCTGATTTGATCTTGCAGTTTGAGGGCACCTAGTGGCTTGAGTGTGAATCAGCCATATACAGGAAGAACAACTGGAATAAATCTGCCTATGTATTTAATTTTAGGTGCATTAACTGTTGAGAAGATCCCATTGGTGTTAGAGGAAGACATGCAGATGCACTCTGAGTTCTTAAGGAGAAAGGTGAACATCAATTAAATATTATTATCAATGGTAACAAACTTAGTTGACACTCACTCTTTCACCAGTGCAGGGTGTCAATGTGTTTATTTCTTTTTTTATTCTGGCAGGAAGCGATAAAAGCGGACGATGCCTCATACCTACGACAGAACCCTGAGATCAGAGAGCTGATTTGTGACTTCCTGCAGGCCCTGTTGCTAAGGAAACCTGAGGATGTGTCTCAGTTTGCTAGAGACTACTTCCTCCCATTTGCCTCTCACTGTCCAACAAAGCAGCACTCAAGTGCTTAGTTCAGTGTTATTCAACCATGGGGTCGTGACCCCACAAGTAATTAATTTAAAAAAAGTTACAGATTTTTTTATTTTTTTTTATCAACTTCATCTAACTTTTCTGTCCACACTGTCTAAGGTATTAAAAGCTAGAAATCAATTCACAAAAAAAATTAAAAATTAAAACACAAAACACAATCTTAAACAACTGTATTCTATATTTTCACTTTCTGAAATATAAATCTAAAATATGATATAATATAGAAAATATGAATGAATTCAATAATATAATAAATAATAATGCATTTAAAAAATTAAATAATGATATAATAAATAAAATAATATAATGTAATGTAATTTTTTTTAAAAATCACTAATCCTGGCTACTCTGTGTTTGTAACACAGTACAACAAAAATGATCAAAAATATATTCTAGAAGGAAAAATAAATTCTTCGTGGTCGCCAGAGACTTGTGATATTAAAACGAGGTCACGATCCAAAAAAAGGTTGGGAACCGCTGGCTTAGTCCTTCTGACAGAGGACTTTTAACTTTTCTCACTAAATTTATACAAAATAACTGACACTGAAATTTGTATCTGCTTTTGTATTTTGTCCTGATAGCATGTTGGCATTAAAGAAACATGAATAAACATAAATGAACAGCAACAAGAGATTGTTCTCCAAATATATTAGGGACTTTGAATAAATGTGTTTTTATTTGATAATAAAGTTTGCAGAATGAACTTGTTTGAAGATTTAATTTCCAAGCATTAATAAAGCACACCTTCACAATGTAAAATATAGCATGGCAAATATATTAGAACAACTGACCATAACTTTAACATGTAAATGAACGTAGTATGGCCACAATCTTTTTTTTGACTTTTATTTTTGAAGGCGATGTACAGCGGAAGTAGCAGCTGGTGGGAGGAAATGTGAACATGTGAGTACATGTTGGGATACATGAAAATAAACTTGTTCAGAAAAATGAACTAATTACAATTTTTTTTTGGTAAAACAGAAGGAAAAGCAATCATGAATAGTAAAATTTTCCCCCAGAAAAATTCTGGGGTGAAAAAGATGAGTAAAGAAAGCTGAAAACAAAGAAATATTAAGTATTTGATAAATGTTAAACAAACTAACAGAGATTGAGATCATGAGATTTAAATGTGAGTTTCTATAGTAATACAGGACTGTTTAAAAGAATATGATATTCTCTTTTGTTTTTGTTTTTTTTACATGCTAGTCTGTTATTGTTGTATGATGCTCAAAGAAACGTGAGGTGATGTGATCTCCCCTGTTAAACCCAAAAAATGAAACATTGAATTGTATTAGGGAATTACAGTAAGATACAATAGGGTACAATGTTATAGAATAGGAAAGAAATAGGGTGTATATACGTAACCTTCTATGTGTTAAAACTACTCTGAAAAGTTAAAATGTGTAGTGGCAAAAAAAAGCTAAATATGTGTTGGTAAAATATATCTGAAACAGCTGTGGTTCACCGTGTAGTATAGAAACCCGCCACGGGAAGTAGTAAATATTTAGCTTCAAGAAAGAAAAGAATATCTGGATATGTGTGTGGTCACGAAGTTACCCGGGGTTTCCACTGGATACGTCTCCGCTGCGCCACGGCACCGATCCGGTGTTTCACCGCTGTCCGCCATCCGGTAATTCACACCGGTTGCGTTTTGAGTGCGCCGCTGTGCGCTCCGGTTGTGACGTCACGAGACAGAGCAGTTCTCACAATATTTATATAATTGCGCGAGAACGCAGTAAAATGTATGTGTTATAAACACAACAATAAACAGGTCAGTGTTCCGAACAAAGGAGAACAAGAAGGTTGGACTCTGGATTTGTCATCGCCACGTTTTTTAGCAACAGCCAACAGAGAAGAGATAAAACTGCACCAGTAAAACATGAACTAAATCAAAGTTGCTGCAGTTTGCAGTACAGTTACAGTATGAGAGGAATCAATATAGTGGATGTGAATTCGTTTTTACACATTATGACGTTTTGGTGATGTATTTACTTGAAATATAATCTGAAGTGTTTTATTTTGAAAAAAAGTAACCCGATATTTTATTGCGGAGTACGTGCTTAAATTTCCTGTTTCGCTTCATTTGCTCTGTGCCGATTGATGCGTCGTGCTCCGGTGTCCGCCAGAAATAGAAGCTTTTGCGCACCACACGCCAGTTATGGAAGTAGATTTGTCTTTATTATAACAATCAAAAATAATAATAATTTTCAATCAAAAATAAAAATCACTTTTTATTGAAAAAAAAAAAACTCCAATGAATAAATAACAAAATCAAAGAAAAAAAAAGTGTTCAAATGCAAAATAGTATTTTTTTTTTTTTTTATTGAAGTTCATTTTCTTTTGATTGAAATGATTTTTTTTTTATTGAATAATACAATACAATAAGACACCATAGTCATTAAGCCTATGCAGTAATTATCCCAGACCAAAGGGGGCGGTTATGTTGTGGAAAGTTTGTTACCGCCATTAGTAGAAGTAGAAGTAGAAGAAGAAGTAGAAGAAGAAGAAAGTAAAACTTGGTACGACTTGACATGTACAGACAGACACCGGCCAAGACAAACAGACACCGAGCCCTTTTTAGATGAACTTTGCTCATATACTTTCTTCTTTTCAGTGATACAACGATTGTGGACTTTGTGGAAGAGACTTCCAAAGCGGTAAGTTTGACGCTGTTTATTAGAAAACTTCTCAGAGACGTCACGCGATGAGTCATTCCACACTTTTACCGTAATATCGGTAAACCGGAAGCAAAATAATATCAAATACATAAATGGCAAATACATAATTAAATAAGCCATAACAGATCACATAAAAACACTTCTAGTTCTAGACGAGGTACGTTTTCACTGATATGACGTCATAATTACAATAAGATGAACAAGACAAGAACTGGTTCTGACTAACCTGGTGAAATAAAGACGAAATGGAAATAAATAGACAAATAAACACAGGGCTAGTTTTGTTTTATCTTAACTTGTCACTATTTTGTTAAAAAGTAATATATAAATACAGACCCTTTCCAAAAAATTAGAATTTCATGGAAAAGTTGTTTATATTCCATAATTCCATTCAAAAAGTTAAACATTTATAGATTATAGATTCAGGGACTACAATTCAAACGATTTCAAGTATTTGTCTGTTTATTTTTATATAATTTGGACTTCCAGCTCATAAAACCCACAAAAATAGGAATTCAAAAAATTAACATACTGTGAAGAAAGAGGAGAAGAAGGAGGACTGGACTGTTGGCCAGTGGTCCATGGTACTTCTTTCAGATGAAAGTAAAGTGTGTCTTTTATTGGGGAATCAAGGTCCAAGGGTTTGGAAGAAGACGGGTGAGGAACAGAACAGAACATTGCACCCCAAATCATGACTGACTGTGGATATTTCACACTGGACCTCAAGCAGCTTGGGTTCTGTTCCTCACTCGTCTTCCTTTTTTTTCTGCAAAAACTGAGAAGTAAATGGTGATTTCTTCACAGTATTAAAAAAAAAATTTAATTCTTGTTTTTGTGGGTTTTATGAGTTGGAAGCTCAAATTATGTAAAAATAAACAAATAAATACTTGAAATCGTTTAAATTGTGGGCATTGAATCTATAATCTATGAAAGTTTAACTTTTGGAATGAAATTATGGAAATTAAAGAACTTTTCCATGATATTCTAATTTTTTGGAAAGGGTCTGTTATGTGTGTGTGAACTGATTTTGATTAAACTATGCTGATTATTGTTTGAAGTTATTTCACCAGGTAACTCCATTTTTAAGAGTTTTAATAGTTAAAACAAGATTAAACATGGCGATAATAATCGTTTTTCTTGTAGTGAATGATTTCTTATCCTTTGTCACATAGTCAGTATCTAATGTTTTTACAGGGGTGGATAAAGTACAGTACTCTCCTTTTATTACTTGACTCTGGTAGGCTGGCCAACCATCCATTAAAATATAGTATTGTCCTGTATTTGAACAAAAAACTACCCGTACTATATTGAACTGATATTAGATGCACTTTGTCCTATATTTCTGTGAAAATTAAAAGATAGAATGTAAAAAATCTGTGTTTTCATGGTCATTAAAATGACAGTGATCTAATTGCATCCCTTTCCTGCCACTTTCCTGTGCGTTCACACACAAGCGTACCAAAGAACTGTCCAGCTCATCCCATTGGTCGAGGCACCCAACTAGAAAATAAGTGAACTACACCTCAATAAATGCTGGGTGTGACTCACAGGTCTCAGAGGATGGTACATTTGCTCCGTCCCCAAGAAAGAAAAAAAGAAAAAGTTTCAAAAAGCAGAAGGGTAAAAGGAAAACCTTTGGCGGGTTTTTTAAATGACTGTGTCTCCGTTAATATTTGCCGTATTGGTCCACGTCCAACATTTTATGAAAGCTTAGGCGTTGTACTTTACAGCCACTGTGAGTCATAACTGTGATTCCACTTAGTTTGGACAGCTGCAGAGAAAAATACACGATAGTGTGAAGAAGAGCAAGTAACTGCAGACATAAACTGAGTTTTCAAACTTTACAGTTGATAGCTTCTTACTTATTTACTATACTGTATAATTCTATTACAACAGTGGTTCTTAAGATTGGGTTGCAGGCTCAATTTTAGTGGGTCACGGACAAAAAGCAACGAAAACCTAAAATTGTTTTGGGCGTCCAGTAGTGCAGTCTGTATTTACATATATGGTAATAAAGTATAATACACATTGTATATTAAACCGCAGTGTTTGTTTTATCTGTTAGCTAGTTGGAGAGGGAGGAGCTCACATTCTAGGAGGCGTGTTGGGTGATGTCACGTACCAACGTGGGCAAAATCCAATTCGCCCGTTTAAAGCTGATTTTTTACAAAATGTGCAATAACAAGGGAGGGAGGAAACGGAGCTTTTTTAACTTTGGCCCTCTGAATGAGGCTAAAGGGATGTATATCACTGTAGCAAAACCATTATGAAGGGAATTTTTTATCATACCTCCCCTTTAATGAACTTTAGCATTTTTTTTTGGAATGCATGTTTTGTTTTATTTGAAGGCCTACTATATAAATGAAAAACTTTGTTGTGCTTTTTTTGAAAAGCAAAGGCTACTGGAGTATTTAAAAAATGTCATACTGTTCAATAAACATTCACTTTCCTTAAAAAAAAACATGTCTAAAAATGTGTTTTAGGTTATTTATGCACTATTTAAAAAAAATAGTGAAAAACTTAACAACCGCACTCCACCGAAGGCTGAATGTGGCTATTTTTGCAATATTCGGCCGAATATATTCGGTTACCGAATATTCAGTGCATCCCTAGATATAATCTTATAATTAAACATGGCAGCACTTCGTTAGTTGTTGTTTAATGTTACATTCAATAGCTGATGCATTGTTATTTAAAGAAATTAGCAAAATGGGTGTCAAAGGCAATTGCTCCATTGTATGATGCTACATGATAGATAAGTGATGGACACTTGCATTTCCTCTGCTACATTGTAGCGCTCTAGTGGTCTTAAATAGATTTTGGCGGTTCAGAACTAAGTCTTAGAAATTTGGTCAAATATTTTGGACAAGTTTTGAAAAATCATTGTGAAAAAAGTGTGAGAAGCTTGTTAAAAGAAATTGGGATATATTGAAAAGTGACCCATAGAGAAGCCCTTCCTGATGCCCCTACAATCAGCTTCAGATGAGCCCCTACCTTAAATGATAAACTGGTGAGACGCTATCTCCCCTTGAAGACAAAAAAAGCCCTGCTTAGACTCTCATAAATGGACTTGATTTATATAGCGCTTTATCCCCACACTGAAGCACTCCCAAAACGCTTTACATAGCAGCTCATTGAATCAGAAATGTTTTTAATGGCCATCTACAGTTTTAAGGACAGTACAAGGAATTTGTCTTGGTAGTTGGTGCACAAAACAAACAACAACAAAAAAAACAAAAAAAAACAAAGAACAACCCAGCAACAATAATAATAATAATAATAATGATAAATATAAAGGATGAGGGATAAATAAAGGATAGATAGAGAATAAAGGATAAATATATATATATATATATACACAGTGCAGCAGATAAAGTCATCATGGTGATCGGGTGGGGGGGGGTTCAGTGGGTGACTTGGGGTGAGTTCATGTGGATGGTGGCAGAGGGAAAGAAGCTGTTTTTGTGTCTGGAGGTTCTGGTCCTGATGGACCGAAACCTCCTTCCAGAAGGGAGAGATTGAAACAGTTTATGACCGGGGTGGGAGGGGTCGGCCACAATCTTTCCTGCACGCCTCAAAATCCTGGAGGCGTACAGGTCCTGGAGGGACCCATACACTCTCACATTCACACAGGACTGCCATGCAAGTCGACCACTGGGAGCATCTTAGGGTTCAGTGTCTTGCCAAGTGCCCAAGGACACTTCGACACATAGTCAGGTACTGGGATCGAACCCCCAACCTCTTGATCAGAAGACGACCCTCTACCACCTGAACCACGGTTGCCTAATGGAAGGCTTTTTAACAACAGTACCTCTGAGTGCCTCAGATCTTTTCAAAACTCTAAGATGGATCCTGAAACTGAAGAGCACCAGAGAGACAACATTTTTCCAAGCAACTTTGCAACACAAGAAACTCATGAACTTCTCCATGCAACAGTTTTTTTGACTATATTTAAGCAAATGTTGAGTTTTTTGCATTTTTTATTATATCAGCATATAACAAAAAATTTGGACCAATATACTACTACCCTAAACAACAACATGAGTAGACGTGACCTGCCTCTCTCTGATTGGCTCTTGCATTGACAAGCCTGATGTATTAAAGGTACGGTAGAATTTGGACAACCCGTATGAGGATCAACAAAAACTTTTTAGTATCAGAACTGAAGCAAAAACAAAACCTGCGCTGACATCAGAGAAATAATACTGAGCAATGAGAGTCTTTATAGAAATGTAATACAATACATTATTTGTCTTTCAAATGTAGCGGAGTGAAAGTAAAATATAACTCCATAAATATAATACTCAAGTAAAGTACATTAAATATTCTTCTTTATTGCGCACCATAGGTTTTTTATCATCTCTGTGACACGATCCTCACATCCAAAACTATTTGAGTAGCAATTATTGTGTGCCATTGAATCAAAATGAATTCATTGTTTTGTGATTAAAAAGTCCAAGATATATTACATTAGATAAAATCTCTGTTCACAAGTGTTATTGGTAATTGTGTTTTTTGTTGTTTTGCAGTGAGCTGAGCAGCAGGCCCGTGCTGCATGAAGGGCCTCAATATGGACCGCCGAAAATTATCACAAATCGATGAGGAACTGGGTTCCTCGGATGTGGAAGCACTTTGCTTTTTGTGTCTCGATGTTTTGAATCGGAAGCGTCTTGAAGGAGTAAGAACTGCATGAATGAATCTCCTTAATTATTGTCTTTGGTGTAAAAAGACAAACTGAAGAGACAAACTCTGCTTCTCTTTTCACCCCTCATAGAGTAAAGCTTTTCATTTATTAATCCCCGCCACAAAGTATGGAACGGTGATATAGGTTTGAGCTCCGTCCGTCTGTTTGTGTGTCCGTCCGTCCGTCCAAGTTAAAGGTGACAGCTTTTTTCAGAAACTATTTATGAAAGGATAATCAAATTTGGTGGGTGGTTTCAGGGTGACAGAACCTTGATGGAGTTCGAAAATGAGAGGCGTGCATTATTTTTTTCCGGAGTTATTGCCCTTGTTCAATTTTTTTTACTCTATTTGAGGTATCTTCAAAGGGGACAGCTTTTCTCAGAAACCGCTTAAGATATTGTAACCAAATCCCGTTTTTGGTTCAGGGTATCAATACCTTGATGGAGTTCGAAAATGATAAGCGTGCAATTATTTTTTTCCGGAGTTATTGCCCTTGTGCCATTTTTTACTCTTTTTGAGGTATCTTCAAAGGGGACAGCTTTTCTCAGAAACCGTTTAAGATAGTAAGTAATTTTATATTCTGATGTGTCAATATTTTTTTATGTATACAGGACATTTAGGAAAGGTTGTGAATTGTAATGACAACCAATCTGGTGCGGAATGTTGATGACTGTTTTCTTGTTTATTTTACATTGAAAATGTGTTTTTTTTCTTCTTCTACAGATCAAGCATGCAAGAGAGCTATTCTTAAGACTAGAAGAAAAAGGTCTTTTGGACAACCAAACTTTTATTTTACACCTGCTTCGTACAATCCAGAGATTTGATCTAGTCCGCTTCCTGGATACAGAAAACCAGCGAGTCGTGGAAACAGACTCTTGTCCTCTTTTGTCAAAATACAGGTAAAAGCTGCGAGTTAAAATCCTGTAAAATTCAAACATCAATAATGCTGACTGACTGCTAGTTTTGTATCCATCTTTTTAGCGCTTTGTTGGTCTCTGTAAATTTTTTATTCTCATTTAAAAAAAAATTTTTTTTCAATGCTTTGCTTTGATTGTCAGAGTGATGCTGTACAAAATATATGAGGACATGACTGAGGAGAATCTGGAAAAGTTAAAGTTTCTGTTGAAAGAAAATTTGCCAAGAAGATTAATGGAAAAGAGCCGTGTAAGTGCACACAGACACAAAAACATACATGTTTACACTTTGACTTAACACTTGCCAACCTCCAACATTTTGTTTTTCACATCATCAAATACAAGTTAAAGCTGCTGGAGACAAAAAACTTTTATCCGATAAAAGTTTTTTCTCTCCAGCAGCTTAAACTATACATGGAAATCCAAAGTATACATGGATACATATTTACACTGAGTCTAATTTACTGTAGAGAACTGGCATTTTCATATCTATATGTTGTTGGTTAGCAGCATTCAACCTTGATTTATTTATTTTTTTTCTTTAGTGATATCAATACGTTTCGAAGATGAACTCAATTCATTAAAGTGGAATGTGCATTAATTTAAACTCTTTTTTTTTATTATTTGATCACAGACAGCACTGGATGTGTTTTCCGAGTTGGAAAAAGCAGAGTTATTGTCACAAACAAATGTTGATGGCCTTCTTGAATATTTGTTGAGGTTTGATCAGAAGCTGGCTTCACTTGTGAGGGACTACAAAGGTATGGGATCCACTTTCATACGTTTATCCATAAAACACACTTCGGGTATGTGTTTCTGCACTAGTTCTCAAAAGTTTTTGTTGCAGATGGAGCCCAGCTGAATTTACATTGCAGCATGAATGATAAACAGGTGTGTGTTGGTGGTATTTGTGCAGGACGTCAATCATTGCCGGCTCTCCTCCCACAGAAGCCGGTTCTCTCCATACCTGAAACTGAGAATTACTGTAAGTCTCTGATTGTCACAGTAATACAATATTTAATGTCATACGATATTAACAGATGACTTCATGTTTGTTTCTCAGTTGGAGGAATGACTATTGTCTCTGATGCACAACCAATTACAAAGCCCTGCTCTCCTCCTGATGAGGTAACAAACACATTTACAACACCCTCTGTTCACTAGTGGATTCAATTATGGTTTTAGCACATCGGCACTAAGATCTGTCATTGTGGTTGGACTCTGTAGGCGGAGTTTTACGCTTTGGTTCATGAACCCCGAGGTTTATGTGTGGTCATCAGCAATGAGAAATTCACAGGCCCAGAACTTGGATTACGAAGAGGAACTCGAAAGGATGAGGGTATGTACTTTATTTTGTAGGTTTTGTTTTCATTTATTAACTCAAGGGGCCTGTACTACGAAGTTGGATATGTATATCCAGTATATAGAATATCTCTCCATTAATAGGCTTCACCTACAAACATTCTCTGTCAGAAAGTCTCTGTCATACGAAGCAGGATATAAATATGTTAATTTAAGCAAGGTGATTTCTGCCAAGCTACATGCTCCAATCAGAGTCATGGAAAAACTGTGTAGAGCAATTGATGTCACTCTTGAGGAATAATTCTTTAAAAATATGAAGAATTAAAATCCACATTTCAGAACAAAAACAACACTGTTGCTGCAGAAAAAGCAGGAAGAAAGGAATGCAGGCAGGAAACTGCTGACACTGTGAATGCATAAAAGCATGAGATTATACAATATTAATCCATGGGATGATGAACGTACAGTGTTCTGATCAGCCAGTTTCACTTTATTACAGCAAAGACGTGTTTCTATTCAGGTAGTCCTCCTCAATTAATCACACACACACTGGGATGTGGGCGCATTGTTTCACTGTAGTATGTTCCTGCTGAGACTGCCAGCGTCACTATAGCGTATGTATGAAATAATAAAAGAATGAATGAGTTAATCAGTCCAAAATACGGAAAGTGCCCAACACAGGCTTCATCAGCTGACTGTAGATCAGTCCATCAGATGTTAATCTATATCTTTCCTAAAGGATGTCATCGGTAAATTAAAGGATTGTTTTATCCATTAATAGTCTTTCTTTCCTAAATGCAGCTGTCAGATCTGCACCAATCAGGATCTTCTAACAATGGGCAGGTCATTTTTCAAGAGAACTGATTGGTCAGGAAGTAGGACTTTTATACTCGCTCAGATCTTATCCACTTTATGACCTGGTCTTGACCAGGTTCGGTGTTCAGCCTAAGTTACCATGGTGATTTAATCCGGTAAGAAGTTAGCCAGCGTGGTAGTATACCACACATGGAATAAATAAGTGAAGTTAGCACAATAAGAGGAAATCCAGCTTTGTATTACAGGCCCAAGAGTATCTAGAATCAATTAAAGCGACTGAGTTTGTAATAATCACTGAGTATTTGATAAAAGGTTCATTGGCTTCTACTTCCATGTGCCCAGAGACTCTGGAGGCTCTGTTTACCAAGTTTGGATTTAAAGTGGTCCTACACAGAGACTTGACTGCACAAGCGATGCGGGAGGAAGTTAACACGCTTGGTCAAAGGAACTTTATAAATGAAGATGCTTTGGTGAGAGCAACAGCACAGTTTCAAACTTATTTCTTCAATTACGTTCATGTAATGACAGAGTTATTAGTTAAATTAATCTGATCTGTATTCATCCATAGGTGGTCTGTGTGCTTTCTCACGGAGATCAGGGATGTGTTTTTGGAACAGACGAGAAAAAAGTGTCCCTGAAAGAGCTGACGCTGCCCTTCACAGGCATTCAAGCGCCGACGTTGACTGGAAAGCCCAAGCTTTTTTTCATCCAAGCGTGTCAGGGAAAGGAGTTCCAGAAAGGAGCGTTGCCTTGTCCTCCGAAGCCGGCACAGGAGAAAGTGCAGACCCAGCTGGAAGAAGATTCCGGTCCTGTTTATGGGGAGACTGTACCATCAGATGCAGACTTCTTGATAGGCATGGCCACTGTGGAGGAATGCAAGTCATTTCGTCATGTGGTCACGGGATCCATCTACATCCAGAAGCTTTGTGAGATGCTGGAGAAATCTGCAGAAAGGTATGATTTGTTTTGTTTTTTTTGATAAAGAAAGGTACAGACGTCTCACAGGACACAGTAGTTACAGAGATCACTGTGGTGACTCTTGGATTCAGGAGATTCCCAAAAAATAGGAATTGATGAGAAGTAATAGGTGGTAGTTCATGCCGTAAATATGACATGGGACCAACTCGTCACCTACAGACTTCATATAAGTTCTTAAAAAAAAAACTCCAGCTTATAGCCTTTGAATAATTGAGCTTGTACCATGTTGTAGATCTGTTTTTGCTTCTTAAAAATATACTTTTTTTTTTTAAACAACAAAAAAACACAATGGTGATACATGTTTTATCTTTGCAAAAAAATGAAATAATACATTTATTTTATTGCTTAGTTGTGACCATCACCAGCCCTCCGTAAGGAAGGGCAAGCAAACCTTTATCAATATTTTTTCTTTAAATGGCGATATACGATATAAATCTTGATATTTTTAACTCAATGAAGGAAGACAATTCTGGGTTAAATTTGCTGATGCAAAATGACACACAGGAGCATTTATTAACAAACAGCTGCACAATATGGGCCACTTTTGGCTTTTTCTCCAATAAGGGACAGCACGTGTGAGTAACGAAAGCAGCGACACCTAAAACGACTATTTTAATACAAAACAAGCTATAAAATGTATATCTCAGAAATATGGAAAAAAAAAAGTGAAGGACACTGTTTGACTGTACTTTAAGAATAATATCAAATACTTGTATGATATTTGTTTAAAAAGAAGATATATCTCAATATAGGCAATATTGTCATTTTCTCTATCGCTAAAATACAAAACTTGATATATCTTCAATCTTTATATATTTCCCAGTTGAAGCCAATTTGGTTGTGCTGAAGGTAAAATTTGGCGTCACAACTGGGCTATAAAGAAAACAAATTTTTAAGGCAACATCTACCTTGTTACTTTATTTTTATTATTATTTATTTTTTGCAGCACGGAGCCTGATGACATTCTCTCCATCCTGACGCGTGTGAACAAAGAGGTCAGCAAAGGAAACTACATGGGACAGAAACAAATGCCCCAGCCTAAATATACTCTTACCAAGAAGCTGGTCCTCACATTTGTGAAGGAAAACATGAATTAATTATTGAAATGTATGAAATATTAGTATTTGTGTGTGACAAGTTTGAATTATGTTTAAAAAAAAAAAAGAAAGAAATGTTTATTTAGGTCATTTTTACTTTGATTGGATGTTTTCACATGAAATGTTTTGGAATTGATTTGCAAATCTGGGAGTTCACAATCAAAAGTAATGGCTGCTTTTTGAAGTAACCACTTTGTACTTTGGTCTTTTCTTATTCTGCAAAACCAAGAATGTAAGCGCAAGGCAGATATGATATGTATACTAAATTATAATGCACGTAAAGGTCCGTCTCTAATGTTGGTATGAAAAGTCTTGGTGTAGAGCAGCACAGCCAGCAGTATGTTAAAAGAAAAGAGAAAGGTGTTATTAAACTAAACTGTACACACTGTGAATTCCAAAGTAGCGCTGCCAAGAATAAGAAAGAATTTATTAAATTATCCCCTGACAATTTTTTGTCTTCTCTTTTTTATAAACAAATCTGTGACAATGTAATGCTATGATTAAGGAGGATTGAATTGAAAGGTTTTTTGGACAACCAAACTTATTTTACAACTGCTTTGTACAATCCAGAGACTAGATCTAGTCCGCATGCTGGAGACAAGATATTTTTCACATTTATTTTGTTATTTGTTTATTATTATTATAGTTTTGTCAAGTTTGGTCCCCCATACTCTAGTCCAGTGGTTCTCAAACTTTTTATGCTCAAGTACCCCCTTTTACTTTTTTTATGAATCCAAGTAATCCCTTTGTCCGACTACAACATTTTGCTTAGAAAACTATTTAAAAACAATTATAGAGCATAGCGATGGAATGAACAAGTGATGACACATTTAAAATAATCTAATTTTGTAAATAAGTGGAAAGAAACAGTATTTAGTGCAATGGGTCCAAAGCTTTTCTGGATTGTGCCCCACATTTTGACTTCAAGAATTTCTGCTGACCCCAAAGACTTAATTTTTCTAGAATTAGTTTTTGATCATGTTTGAGATCAGATACTTTTTTTTAAAACTGCATTTAAGTTAAAATATATTCACAAAGTGAAAGTACAGAAGTATGTGTTGTTTTAATAATATTTAAAAAAAAAAAAAAAAAAGAATAATTGTAAAATGTAAAAACTTGAATCTGGTTCCGCTGGAGATCTCTTCAGGGAGTTGTTTCTTCCCACTGTCGCTAAATGCTTGTTCATGTGGATCTTGTTGGGTTTTTTTCTCTCTTATTATGAATTTTATATTTTGATAAGCGCATTGAGATGACTTTGTTGTAATTTGCGCTATACAAATAAAGTTGAATTGAATTGAAAAAAAATCTATTTTAATTTTGCAGAAATATCAGGCGACCTCACATAGGGTCCCGACCAGAAGGTTGAAAAACACTGATTTATTGGCTCCTGGATAGATTTATTTCAATAGTTTCTAGCGTCTCATTCTCACGCCTGGGGTGAGACCAAGACCAGTGACGTGCCGTGACTACTAGGGTTGGGTAGGCACGTTGCAAATCGAGAGCACCAATGACAATTTCATATGTTTCTGCTGGCAAGTGTTAATTCAATTCAATTCAACTAAACTTTATTTGTATAAAGAAATTTATAACAAAGTCATCTCAATGCGCTTATCAAAGTATAAAATTCATAATAAGAAAGAAAAAACCCAACAAGATCCACATGAACAAGTATTTAGCAATCTAACAAAATCAACATTGTAAAACACCATTAAAGAAACATAAACAATAATTCAATATAGCCGCCATACTCTCCCAACAAGATTTATCTCATGACACGGCAGCACATCTGTTGTTTGTGTTAGAAACACGGAGAAAATGACAGCAACCCAGAACAGCCTCAGTGAGGCTCATCCACAAAGCCAATCCTTCCTTTTGTACCATTCACTGTGAAATGTACGAAACATTTTCTGACCTTACTTTTTCTGAAGGTCTATTAGCTCAGGTGTTGGTGTCCCATCTTTTAAAAGCTGTCGTTTTTCCTCAAAAAAAAGTTTCTCTATCGTCTCTAGCTAGAGAACATAGCAGCAGCAGTCACATGGGATCAATTCACTAATGCACTGTGAACTTAAGTATAGCACTTAGCATAGCACAGTTACGTCCAAAGGCAGCATAGAGAGCTGCCATTGGACGTAAATGGTTTTCAACTTGGGGAACTGACTGCGTATGTGCAAACACATAAAAAAACATGTTATGAGAACAGAGGCAGAGCAGCAATGTGCTTTTGGGAGGGGGCGTGGCCTCATCCTGCCTTACAGCGGAATGAGACGGCAGCTGTTCCAGGAAATAGCGCTGTTTAGTCATTTGGGCTATGAAAAGCACAAAATGCGGACACTTTCAAACTTATAGGTACTGTAGGCTATTGGAAATGGAAAAATAAATAATTTATAATTATATTATAATTAAAACAAATAATCAAAATATCAATTCACCCTTGGGTAGGCACTGCCTACCCTTGCCTACCCTGACGGCACATCACTGACAGACTGACACTTTATTTGGTAATGTTCCTCTCTGTCTCTCTCTCTCTCGCTCTCAATTCAAAACAGCTTTATTGGCATGAGACAAACAGGTTTACATTGCCAAAGCAAGTGTGAGAACCATGTACACGTGAAAAGATTAAGTGTTGTAAAATTTGTACAAAACAATAAGATTAAAATAATAAGATAGGCTTTCACTATATGAACACAATTTACAATTAAGTTAAAAAAGGGGAGGTTATGTACAGAATTTTACATATATTAATATACACATGCGTTTGGTTGTACAAGTACACGCACACACACACACACATATATATATATATACAGTACATGTACACAAACACATATGTATATATTCATGCGTGCATTGGCAGTCTCTCAATTAAATTCAATTCAAAACAGCTTCATTGAGAAAACAGGTTTACATTGCAAAAGCAAGTATGAGAACCATGTACACACAAAAAGATTAAATGTTATAAAATAGCTACATTTGTGCAAAACAATAAGATTAAAATGAAATAATAAAATAGGATTTCACTTCACAGGATATATACTGTATGTAGAACTAAATTTACAATTAAGTTATAAATGTTATAAAAGGGGAAAAAGTTATGTATATCAATGTACACACACACCTCTCTCTCTCTCTCTCTCTCTCTCTCTCTCTCTCTCTCTCTCTCTCTCTCTCTCTCTCTCTCTCTCTCTCTCTCTCTCTCTCTCTCTCTCTCAAGTACCCCCTGCTGTGCCACCCGTACCCCTATGGGTACACGTACCCCCATTTGAGAAACACTGCTCTAGTCTGTGTGTGTTTATCTTGTTGTTTGGGGCGTGTCTGTTGGTCATGAGTCAGCAGTGCGTCCTCGCGCGTGTGCGTCTGTCAGATTCCAGTGGACTCCACCCTACTCGTCCCTGTGCCAGGAAAAGCCTTTTTTCTTTTTTTTTACTGCCGCTTAGGAAACCTGTTCACTGGGACCAGCACACACACACACTGGGCTTCTCTTCAGCTCCACTGGGACTAAACACCAGCCTCTGACTCCTCATAGTTCGGTAAGAAACGCTTTGGTTGGAGTATTTTTTATGTGTTTTGTAGATGGTGCGTTCACTGACCACTCCTCACCTTTTAATGAAAGCGCGTTTTGTTTGTTGGTGAAACTGGGTGGAGTGGGGGCAGTAGTACCGCTCCGTGGACGTGTCAGCCCACATTTTACAACAGTTTTTATTTCACTAAAAACTAACATGTTGCTCAGACGCTAATAAAAAATGTCGTAAGTTGTTTATTTTTAAGACATGTTCACTGTATGTGCTGGAACCGCAGCCCTCCACTACGGCTCGTTCTGTTTCCTGTACGTCTATATTTGGGTCATCTAGTATTTTATCTATGTTCGTATTTCCTCTTTTAATCATAATGGTTCAAAATAAAGCCCTGATATCAGTAAACACACACAGTAAAGCCATATCCTGGTTCTTTAGGGTTTCAGGAAACAGAAACACTTAATATGTGACTTAATGGTTACCAGTTGTACATATTTTATTCTATTATTGATACTAAAGTGAACAGTAGGTTAACTTTTCATTATTCAGGCTCTGGTCATAGTGGACCAGGGATGTAAGCCAAGCCCCACCTGTTCAATCTGGATCAGATGAGAAATATCATCTCAAAAATGTCAATAAATGATCTTTTTTTTTTTTTTTTTTTCTAGTTTTACAAAGCTTCTTAAATATAGAATTTCTGATCACAACACACAAACAGACTTGATGGGTTTTTTTTTTTTTTTTTTTAAATATATGTATATTTATCCAATTTTTTCCAAACATTAATAAGCTTGAAAAATCTAAATATTTATTCATTTTAATTGTTAAAGTTTTGTTAATTCCGACAAGGTTTTCCAGGATATTTTATCTCCTGACATGTTTCGATTGTCATCTGCCAGTCTTCCTCAGATGTGATTGCTTTGATGTATCCCTACGAGTTTGCTCATAAGGAAAGCATCAAAGCATTTTCTGATGGCTTTCATGTGTCTTTGTTAGTTCTTTCTTAATAAACCTTGTCTGAATAAACAAAACCTTAACATATTTTTTTTTTTTAAAAAAGAAGACAAAATGAACTTGCTGGAGTTATTTATTAATTTAATATTTAGCCCCAGAGGTAACACAGTTGGTTAATAACATATAAGTTAAAATGCATCTATGAAATTTGTTTAAAATTTGGCCAAAACCAATCAAATTTTTATTTATTTAGATGATGTTTTTTTTATTTATTTATTTTTTTGTATTGGGATGCTCTCAACCATTACTGTCACAGGTTGGTTCTTCTACCAATCTGGCTCTAACCCAGTGATTTTCAAACTTGGGGTCCCCTGGAATTTAAATGGGGTCGCCTGAGACGTCTAGTAATTGATACAAAAACAAATTACTCATTAAAAATACATTTTTGAAATGTATTGATTACGTTTCTTTTTCAAATTAAAACAACACACTTTTTTTTATCATCAACTTCTATACTTTAACTTTGTTAAATATGAATCTAGTTTAAATAAAATGCAGTATAAAAATATCTGAGCTGCCACAATTTGTAGCTTATCTTGGCTATTCTATTTGTTTTACAGTATAATAACAAACATGATCAAAATTGATATTAAAATGGGGTCAGAGTTCAAAAAAAAAAACTGCTCTAACCTGTAAACGTGTTTGCATTTTTTCCTACGGGTGGTCTATTATAGCCCATCAACTAACAGGTGGAAAAGTTAATCATTGTAATTGTATTTTTCAGAGGTCAAAGTCCAGCATATGGACAATCTGCAAAAAATACACTCAAATTTGCTAAAGAAAACAAATAGAATTTAAATCACATATCACTATTTTTTTTTTTCAAACAATTACGTTGGATTTGTTTAGTTTCATGACACTAGGTAGGACGCTGTGTAAAATGGAAAAAGTCACTGTGTGGGTGTATGTTGTTAATTAACAGAAGAAGTAGAATCAAAACCTCAGGTAGTCTAAACATTAGTGCTAAAATTATAATCCCCGTCTAACTGGTTCTTTGCTCACATGACATCGCCTTCATACCCTGACAGATACTTTGATTGCTAGGATCAGTGGTTTGACCTCCTGCAGTTACTTCAGAATGACATAAGATTGAATAGAGCATCATGTGTAACCATGTGTTATAGAAAACTCACTGAGATCATAATGGTGTAAATCAGAGATGGGCCACGTTTCTTACAGGGAGGGAGGCACAAAAATGTGATTCTCTGATCCACGTTATGACGACTGACGTCAGCATTTAGAATCTAAACTAAGGTACAATCTTCTTAACTTTATCTTTGTCGTTTTTGTCAACTTTAGTTTTTTCTGTTTTTTTTTTTTTACTCTCATTTGTCTCTCATATTGTGTTTTTGTTGTTGTTTTGTGTATTTTTCTGTATCATATTGTGTGTTTTTACTGTTGTTTGGAGTTTTTTTGTTCTCAATTTATGTGTTTTTGTTGTCGTTTTGTGTGCTTTTCTGTCATTTTGTGTGTTTTTACTGTTGTTTGGAGTTTTTTTTCTCAAGTTTTGTGTTTTTGTTGTCGTTTTCTGTATTTTTCTGTATCATATTGTGTGTTTTTACTGTTGTTTGGAGTCTTTTTTCTCAAGTTTTGCGTTTTTGTTGTTGTTTTGTGTATTTTTCTGTGTCATTGTGTGTGTTTTTACTAGTGATAGACCGATACATCGGCCTGCCGATATTATCGGCCGATTTTTGCATTTATTTACGTGTATCAGCATCGGCCGATGGACGCTGCTGCGTTCACCGATCCTTATTATTTACAGAGAGCAGAAATAATTTTTCCTTGTTCTACATCACCTGTTTTTAATATTTGTTAAATATTTTTACCTCACCTTTGTTAATTTAAATACATGTTCCTTTTTTAAAAATTAAGACTCGTACCATTTGTTTTCATCATTGTGTAATTTTTATCATATAAGTCAAGGGAGCAAAAGTAGTATCGGCTCAAAATATTGGCTCAAGAAAATCGGCAGTCCGTATTGGTCATCGGCTAAGGCTGATGGGAAAAAAATTGATAATGGCATCGGCCCTAAAAAATCCATATTGGTCTATCCCTAGTTTTTACTGTTGTTTGGAGTTTTTTTCTTTTTTCTTCTCAAGTTATGTGTTTTTGTCGTCATTTTATGTGTTTCTGTTGTCATTTTGTGTTTTTGTAGTGTTATGTTGTTATTTTGTATAATTTTCTGTCATTCTGTGTGTTTTTGGTATCATTTGTTATACTTCACTTTTTTTTATTTTTTTTAATTGTTATATTTTACTTTCAGTTTGTATCTCTTTTGTCTATTTGTTCAGTCATTTCCTTCTGTTTTTCTCCATCATTTTGAGCGTTCTTTGAGTTGTTTTGTGCAGCTACTTTTGGGCCTACACAAAATAAGACCAAGGTCGCATGTGGCCCCCATTCTGCCAGTTGCCCATTTCTACTGCTGATAGGTAGACAGACAGACAGACAGACAGACAGACAGACAGACAGACAGATAGATAGATAGATAGATAGATAGATAGATAGATAGATAGCACTTTATTTATCTATTGGGGGGGCTTCCTCAGGAAAATTAGGGTTTCCATCAGCATTTAAAGAAAAAAGAGCAAACAGGGTCGACATAAAATATAAATACATTGTGAGAAGGAGAAAGAAGATCATTAAAGAGTGGAAAAAAAGAACCAACTGTTCATACGCTGTTGGATGTGTTGTGTGTTCATGTCCCACTAGCTTAGAGGTTCAGCCCTTGCTTATTCACTCACTGATTTTTTAAGGATGTCTTTTTTTCCACTGACGATGTTGTGTCCAGTTGTTGCTTAGTGCTTACGATGTGATGTAATGGTGGAACAGCTTGTGAATTCCTGAACTGTGTGTATTCCCCTGAACGTCCCTCAGAAAGTAGTTTAGTTTTCTAAAACACAAGAATTGACACAGCAGAAGAATACTAGTGAGGTTTATGATGATGATGATGGACTCATGTTTCTGATGCTTTACCTCTTGTATTATTTTGAATATTAGTCTAAAAAATATACTGGCATAAAAATGATTATTATTATTAAATTTCTAATATAAGTGCTCTGATTCATAATTTGTTTTTATTAGATTTATTTAACTTTTCATGGTCTTGCAAGTTATTTCTTATTTGTGTTTTATTCAGCTGTAGAATATGCTGATGTTTCTGTTAAACTTGTGGTTATTTTTTACTTTGAAATGATAGCTATTTCGAGTTTTTATTGGATTTATTGAGGGTATTTACAATTTTTTAGGCTCTTAATTATATTTTTAAATTATTTATTCAACTGTAGAATATTCTGCATGAAACCCATTGGTTAACAATAAATGGGTCAGTTTTTCTCACAGCTACTGTTGCTGATTGTTCATTTTGTCTTCTTTTTTTAAATATATATTAAGGGTTTGTTTGCTGATAGTAGTTCTCTCTTTGAGTATTATCACTTCATCAAGCCGTTTCTAACATTCCGCTCTAATGAATAAGTAATAATCTGTGCTGATATCGATATCACACCTTTGGAAATGTTTCAGTGTCGTACGTGTGGAAATGTAAAACCTTGGGCCAATAAAGTTTTTCCTTTAAAGAATGCAAATTTAGGTCCACTTGATATTATAGCTGCTTATGTTCATTAATGTGTATTAGTTTAGGCAAATGTAGACAACATTTACTGTATCATAGGAAGAGTTTGACATAAACTACTATTAAAAAAAAAAAAAGCCAATAGATTAATAATATGAGTGGAAAAATACAGACACTGAATGATCAACAATAAATAGTTATTTTGGTGTTTCTTGGAAATTAACTGCTGCACACTATTAAATAATTTACACCACAATGCAGCTTTACGATGCTACTTACTTCCAGGAGCTCACAAATGTTGAGACATTTATTTTTACTACATTAAAATTTGAAGGAATCACATTTGCAGCAATTGAATCAATTGTCCAAAATTAGACGGATATTAACCTAATGATTTTTTTTACTGCGGCCAAAGTGGACTTGTTAAAGCAGTTCCAGGCCACTCGTTAAAGAAAAACAATCCATGGTCATCAAACTCGATAAGATATATGGACTTTTCTCAATAATTTATTTATTTATTTATTTATTTATTTATTTATTTATTTATTTAATTCTTAAAAAGAAAACATAAAAAAAATCATCCATTTGGATGTATGAATATACAACAACAAAAAAAAAAATAATAATAATAGCATGTGCATGGGAGAGGTAGAAGCCAATAGGCTTACAAATAAATTATAAAATAGAATAAGGATATAATATAATAGTGCCTGATCAAATATCCTTAATAGGATAAGGATATTTGTTTTACTTGGTTGTATTTAATTTAATTTCTAATATATACATTTATATCATATGAGTGTTTCAATTGTCTTTAATAATCAATGTGCTTTAAAAAAAAGTATATAGGCTTCCAAAATGGCTTTAGATATCGGCCATCGACTGAATATTTATTTATTTTTATTTTTTAAATCGGTATCTGCATCGGCTTTTGAAAATCCCATATCCGTCGACCTCTACATCAAACCAGTGAATGAACATTCCCCATATTGCATTGTCGCCTAAATGTTCAATTCAGGATATTGATTCATATCATTATCATCCCCAAAATCTAATCGCCCCCCTGGCTGTATGGCACCCTTAGCATTTGCATATATTGCCTATATAATGGCCCGGCCCTGATCCGTATTCACATGTGCACAGTGGAGGTGGGGCCCACGCACATGAGCACTTCTGTGTCAAAACCGCCCTGAAACAGACAGAAGTCTCTGATATGAAAGCGAAAGTAAATGGGAGCTCGCAGCTCTTTTAACATGCTCAGGCTGAATAAACAAAACAAGCGCACACATAAAAACACACCCACACTTGGGCTGGGCAAAAAATCGATTTATCGAATTTGTAGATAAAAATGATTTTTACATTGCAAATTCAAGTTTAAAATATATATATATATATATATATTTTCCCCACCACAGTTTATCGGACTTTTTCGCGTTCTGTCCGCGATGTGAGCCAGCCCCCTCTTTCTTCACATGTGTTTACCCTTTGAGTAGGCTATATGTGTGCCACAGGCATGTTGAATTTTTTATTCGCACTATGCTGAGATGCTAAGGAAAGAGTTTTTTTTTTTTTTTTTTTTAATTGTAATATTATATGTTATAAAATATGTCGTTATCTGATTTCTTAATCAGAAAATTTAAGCTACTGTGAAGTTGCTGTTGCACTTTTGCTTAAACCTGGGTTAAAGCTTTTAATAGTTGAATGACAGAGCCTCATTTACTTTATATTTTGGGATTGTTCTTTGCATTTGAACTCTTGAGGACAATCACAGCAATAAAGTGTTATTCAAAACTCAAATTTTTTTTTTCGGCAAAATCACCCAGCTCTAACACACACACACACAAACCAGTAGACTGGGGTAGAAGTCCGGCGCTCAGCCGCTTCGCTCCAACCGAAAGACATTTGTGCTGTTCACTCATAAGTTTTCATCTTTGTGCACAAATGTGAGTGAAATAAAGCCGTGTTATGTAAAGCAAACAACTCTTCGGTATAAATAATGATAAAACAATGCAATGGGAGCATCTACAGAAAGTTTGATCACGACAATGACGTCATTGATCGGATCGGCGAATTAGGACATTACAGCCGATCACATTGATTGCATAGAATGCAAAATATTGGCTGATCAGATCGACGTAAAGCTTCATTTGAACTGCTCTTTTCATACATGCACATACAAAAGTTCTGACACCTTAACAATGATGGACTGTATCTACCGCTTTCCTTTCAGAAATCATGTCCAGGTCAGACTACCCTCCAGGGTATGATGACTCCCACAGCCCATTATACACCCCTCAGGGGGGGAACTATCCACCCCCTCCAGCGTATGGCTTTCCTTCCTATGGTGGAGGTCAGCCAGGCCAGCCCTCCGCTCCTTACCCTGGCCAACCCGCCGGCTATGCTCCTCCTGGCCCGTACCCAGGACAGCCGTACCCTGGTGGGCATCCGGGCGCAGGCTACCCCACCCCTCCTCCAATGCCTCCTGTCATCCCACCCACAATACCATCAGACGTCCTGAGCTCTGGTAAGACAGCCCTGACAAAGTAAAGACTTGAAACGAAGGACTAGATTTGTAAAGCTCTGTGAAATGCTTGTTCTGAGGGTTGTTGTTGTTGTTTATTTTCTTGCTTGTGATCACTTGTAAGTCTGCTGGTGTTACAGGTGACGAGTTTGCAGCAGCTGGCAGTAATTGGGACAGCCTGAGTGTTCGGCATGCCTTCATCAGAAAGGTGAACAATTTATTTTCTTGATATCAGGGGAGTCGAACTCTTTTTAGTTCAGGGGCCAAATACGAAGCAGTTTGAGGTCAAAAGAACAGCAGATTTTAGGCAATAAAACCAGTAATTTCAGCATTATTGTGCCCTAGTTTACACCTCCACATATAAATGGTGTAAAGTATGTAAGGCACCAACAATATCCAAGTTATAGGTTACAGATGTCAGTCTCTGCAGGATCTTCACTTACACCCCAAGGTTTTTCTGACCTGCCACTAGGGGGAAATTAAAAAAAATGCCTTGATTATGGGCGTTGTTCTAAGAGTAGTTAAGACATGTCCAGTCACAGCAGCCCCGCCCCCACAGCGCTGCACAGTTGTGGATGGAGCTGTCAATCAATGCTCACTGAGGGCTGTGAGAGGAGGAAGCTAGTCCCTCCTCCAATCTTTTATAGGAGGGGCAGGGCAACAGTGACGATTAGTGATGTCACTGATCTAAAAATGTATCATGGATCTAATGTCAGCCAATAGCAAAATTAAATTGCAATAGCTGGTGTTCAATCCATAGAAGGCAGTCACTCTGACATTTTACAACTAAAAACACTAAATTTAAATACTTTAACTAAAATGTGAAGAGTGGGGCGAGGATCAATAAACTACATTGCTTTATACATAACAATATATGTATTCAGCAGGAAAAAATGGTTTTAGAGTGTACTTAAACTTAAGGAATGACTGCCATCATGTGATATAAGCATGGGAAAACTGTCAGCCCCTGCAAATATTGTAGCGTTGTCATTTTTTCCTTCGTCCTGTGGGCCGAATTGGATGCTTTAAAGTAGAGGTTCTCAATTGGTCTCACCCTGGGACCCACATTTTGTATTAAAGCGTGACCCACTTTTTTTTTTTTTTTTTTAAATTCAACTAACCAAATTTAGTTTTTCAAAAATAGCTGTTGGAAACACACACATAAATAGTCTTTATAATGTCTTTGAGTTTGACACATATGTCTATTAGGGATGTAACAATTAATTGTAAGGCAATTAAAAATCGATTCATAGATATCACGGTTCATATCAATTCTCTGAAAATTGAATCGCAGTACTTTTTTAAATAGCAGAGGGCGCTATATATCTCTTCTCTTGTCCAGAAGTGGAGGCGGCGGGCGTAATCTCCTACTACTCTCTTTCTGGCCGCTTTCTACTCTTAAACATATTCATAAATGATTCCTTACCCCTTTAGCACCAAAAGAATATCTGTAATATTACGTGAATATCTGTAAAAGTCACGTTTTTCTATTAGCTCTGTCTGCTAGCGCATAGCATATCTTCTTCACTGCAAGAATAACTGCATGCCAACCGACCACTGGGTTACCAGTGCCCTCTGCTGGTCCAAACAAATATCTGACGTAAGTACAGTGCAATGACTGTTTTTTTTAAAGTCCAATTGCTAAGGCAAAAAAAACATATATAAGTTGCACTTTTAAAAAGAAAAGGAACTATTATGCAGTTTTGCATTGTTTACTATAGAACCATAATTTAAATTAATAGGCTTCTTCTTCATTTGTATTATTCCTTTATTTATTTCAATTGCATTGTTTTGAATAGTTTATCAAGGGATCCTTTTGGCAATAAAAAATAAAAGGAAATTAGTACAGTATTTTCCCGAAAAAAATAAAGGAATATTTTATATTATATCATTTGTCTACAGTCTCATTTTGTAAAATAATGACCGAATCGTATCGTGAATCGAATCGTATCGGGAGTTGAGTGATTCGTTACATCCCTAATGTATATTGTATGTTTATTCAATGTAAATTTTTGGAGAATGAACTAAAAAGGTTTTTCTACTAGACTGTCAAATAAAAAGAGTTTGACTGCACTTTATTATTATTATTGTAAGAGAATATCCATCCATATCAGCTCATCCTGTTCTTTCATACTTGAACTTTAACAAACAAGATCTTTTGGCGAAAGGTAAAAATTTGCAACAGAAACTAATCGGCTCTAAAAAGTTACATACTTTTCTGAAGTTGCTGATAACTTCTTTATGTCCGCAATCAAACGCAAACAAACGTGTTAAATGTTTCCTATACTTTACAAAAGCAAAGTTTACTGCATGCAAATGTGTGCCGTGGTTTGTGCAGGAAAGCTTAAGTGATCCTTTGCAACCTTTTGCCTGTATTTGTGATGATGATGAACCGTTCACATCTGTTGTCATCGTGGGGCATGGCTAGCATTATCATTTCCTTCTGTAAATGGCAAAATGATGTCACTGTCTGTGTATTGTATTGTGTGTCCCAAGACTTTAAACATTCAAAACATTACAGTGCCTGTCTGAAAAACAGCTTTAGCCGCAGAGAGTTGACTGTATGTTAAAGTGTAAGTCAGACCTGCCCACAGTACAATTCTTATTTTGACATGATGGTGTAGTTTAGCTCAAAACACAAACAAGAAGTGGTGAATTAAGTTGATTTGCTGAATACGTGTTGCATATGGGGGCATTTCTTATTATTTAAGACTAGGGACTAACTTAGATTTTGTGTTTTATTTGCTTTCTGGCAGGGTTGGGGTCAATTATAATTGTAATGCGTAAATGATATTTAATTGTAATTATAATTGTAATTTTAAAAATCTGTTGCTGTCGTAATCATAATGAAATGATAATTGAGTTCAGATAATTGACTTTGTAATTGTAATTGCCATGAAAATTTGATAAGAAATTGTCAATTATAATTTAATGCTAAACTAGGGAAGCATGTTACAGTTCTATGTACAGTTTTACACACATGGTATGTATTTCCCAATTATTAAAATATGTTTCATATCAAATTCCCCCACATTTCACCGTTTAAAAAATAAATAAAATTGAAATACAGGGGTATACTGACACAAAACTATTAATACCTATAATTTCATTGATAAGGAAACCTATCAAGGTAGTGTATTTTACAGCTGATTTAGGACCCGTTATCATTAGAGATGCTAACAGAAAGCTAACGCAAGAGGGAGGTTAACTTTTATTAGGTTATTTATTTCAGGCTCAGTACATGTGATTAATTGTAATTGAGAGCGTAATTGTAATTGACTCTGAGGATAAAAAATCATCGTAGTTGTAATTGAACATGGGTAATTGAAAACGTAATTGTAACTGAAAACTGTAATTGATCCCAGCCCTACTGTCTGGTCAATAGATGGATGGTTCAATTTGACTTCTCAGGTAAAAGAAAAGAGTTTGATTCTCGCCCTGTGACCCCATGTTTGTATCTCAGGTCTATCTGATTTTGGCCGCCCAGCTCCTCGTCACCACAGCTGTTGTGGCAATCTTCACGTTTGTGTGAGTATAGAGTGTGCATTGGTTTTAGGCCGTGTGTGCATCTATGTTCTAAACGTCCCTCTGTTTCCCACAGCCGGCCCGTAAGATTGTTTGTACAGCAAAACCAATGGGTGTACTGGGCTTCATAGTGAGACTCTTCCTAATATTTCTTCCAATATTTAAGAATTTATTGACTTTTAATGCCTGTAATTGTATTCTATCACTAGTGCTGTGTATATCGTCACACACCTTGTCCTGGTCTGCTGTAAGGGTCCTCGGTAAGTTTGGCATCTTCGGGATGTCCATGATTAAATGAATTAAAAAATTTATTTATTTGGTTGTTCATCCATCCATTAATTTATCTGTTTACAGGAGAAAGTTTCCATGGAATGTCATTCTTCTGGGCATTTTTGTAAGTTTAAACATGAGACTCTACTCTTTCTGTGCCTAAAGCTACAATCACACGGGTCCCCGTGACATAAAATTTACTGTAGCGCAGTTACCGTTCTACAAGCACAAGCCAGTCAACCAAAAGTGTACAACTTAAAAAAAATACATAAATAAAGATCACTTATAGAAGAGACAGTTGAAGAATCTCGCCAAAAGTGACCCTGGACAAGCCCCCAATTCAGATTATTATGACTGCTTTCAGACGGGTTTATCTGATGGTGTGCTAGTTGAACTGGTGGTCATTTCATCTGGTGACATGTCACGGCAGCAGGTTTCGTTCACAATGTGAGGGCGATTCACCAGTTTCACAAATAATGTCTTGGGTATCACACATTTTTATGGTATTTTTCCCGTTAAAAGGATGACTGAGGGTCTAGCAGTGTGGCTAGCTTCGATTGCGATGTAATCCCGCAATATTTCACTGAAACAATTGGCAAGTAAAGCCATCTAAATAGGGAAAGATGATGAAATGGAATACACTGAAACAGTATAAAATGATGGAGAAATGGAACTTGGGAAATTCTGAAGGAGAAAATTGGAGGCCCTAAGGATGTAAAACAGTAGCTCGGACGACAAACCAATGGAGATTGTACAGGTTTATTTAATGAAAGGATATGCAAAGTAGCAACATAATCAACCAAAAGGGACTGGAGACTCTGGTCAAAATGAATAAAACTAGGCAGGATGCTGGGTGTGACGACCCGATGTGGGGAAAAAATGAAAAACAACCTATCGGTTGTTTGTTCTCCTCTAGATTCTAGTTTATTTTTAGCTCTAACATTAATCCCAGTGAGTCCCCACACTTTGGATTCTGTGGTTGTCCATTGGTAAACTATGGTTTTGTTGGGTTAGGGTTCTGATACACTTCTCTTACAACTGCTGTTCAGCTACAAACACTTTTTCCACTTTTTAATGAAATCTCTTTTTAAACTCTCCTAGTTTTTAATCTAGATTTTGTTGATTGTTTTGTCTATAGGTACCACATATAAAATACTTGAGCATATTTAACAGAAAAATTTCACTCCATATTGACGGGTGTATGTATGTATATATATATATATATATATATATATATATTATTATTATTAAATGTTATTTCAGGCAATGTAATTCACATAAATTTGAGAAGATACACATTGAACATATATTTTTTTATTGAATGGTAGAATAATCTAAATTAGTGTTTCCCAAACTTTATTGCCCCCATGTACCCCTTAGCCTTTATTTCTTATCGCATGTACCCCTTAGCTCATGTTATTCATGATTTATTTGTGTCTGCAGGCTCGTCTAAACTCTTTCCTGTGTCTCGTCCAACATTAACCTTGAATTTTATTCATTAATTTCTGATGTTTAGCTCATTTTACAATTTGAACTTCACCTTTTAGTGTATTTTGAAGATTTGTGCCACAAATTAATTTTGATGGATGAGAAAAAAGTGTGCATGTAAAAAAAAAAAAGAAATTTTTTTTTTAATTTATAATGTTAAAAAATAAACTGACAAATGTTTCCATGTTTATCCTGAGAGGTGTTCAAGTGCCCCTACCCCAGTTTGGGAACCACTGATCTAAACATTATTACCATAGCACCTTTTTATGCAAACGGGTGCCGCGCATTGTTCTTTTACATTTCTGAAAGCGTAAGTACAGTGTCATGCCTCTCCTTTCTGCTTCATTGTTCAGTCCATTTGCCTCTGGAAGAAATCCAATAAAGGCCTCAGGGGAAAAAAACGAGCTCTAATGCAATAAAATGGACATCCTGCAAATTTGATTAGTGTCTGACGAACAAGAGGAATCTAAATCACTGCTTCTTTAAAGCTTCCACTTGGAAATAGTTTGAATTAATGTTGCAGGTTGCACTGATGCTTCTTTCTACTTCCTTATCTATCCTTGTTATAATTGTTCAGCTTTTTACACCCTTACAGCTGTTTTTTTATCTTCTTTACTAGACCCTGGCGTTTTCCTACATGACGGGGTCTATATCCAGGTAATATAAAGAAACAAATATTGATCCGTTAAATAAACATATGAGCTTTGATCCTATCTCGGCAGTAATAAATGCGTATGTTTTTTTAGCTTCTATAACACCAAAGCTGTGTTCCTTGCCCTGGGAATCACTGCTGTCGTCTGCATTGCCGTCACTGTCTTCTGCTTCCAGACGAAGGTTAGTCTCCTTTAAATACCATAAGCCACTGGTGTCAAACTCATTTTAGTTCAAGGGCCAAATATAGACCAGTTAGATTACGAGTGGGCCGCATGTATTAGGAGGAAAAATCACCAATTTCCACAATAATGTGCATTAGTTTGAACTTCCAGTTATGAATCAGAAGCATCAAGAATATCTATGCAATAAGTGACAGATACTTAAATGTTACTTGATTTATTTATTTAAATTTTTATTGAATTTGGGAAGATTTTGTGGAATCATTTGTGAAATATTGCAAGATTTTTGAAGAATTTAGAGTTCTTTCAACAACAATTTACGCCTGAAATATTTGGTAAATTACACAATGATTTATGTTTTCTCTGTCGTTTTCACTTTCTCCTGCAGGATTGGATTTGATGCTCTGAGGGGCCGGATTTGGCCCCCGGGCCTCGAGTTTGACACGTGCCCTAAGCAGTGTTTTGATCGTTCTTTTATCCTGTCATATTTGTCCTCAGGTGGACTTCACTAAGTGCCAGGGCCTTTTCTGTATCCTCGGGATCGTCATGTTGGTCGTTGGCATCATTACCGCCATTGTGCTGTCCTTTAAATATGTGAGTGATTGCTGATTTATTTATTTATTTTATTAATTTTTTATTAAGAAGCATGTTTTTGTTATGTTTTTAAATGTATTTCCAGGGTTTCTCATATCCTTAATGGCTGCTTTGTGTTACAGATCCCATGGTTACACATGCTGTATGCAGCTCTGGGAGCGATTGTATTCACTTTGGTGAGTTTTTGTCATTTATACGATGTAAAATTTTCACTGCAAAGGTCAAGATTTTAAGAATTTTGTCTTAACTTAGAAATAAAAATCAGATTTGATGTCTGTTAATTTATCTTTCACTCCTCACCAGGGTTGGGGTCAATTACATTTTTCTTTTACAATTGCATCTTCAATTATCCATGTTCATTTACAACTAAACTATGATTACGGTGACTTGCATTTTTCCCCAATAACAATCACTAAATTCATCACAATTACTGAGCTTTTAATAAATAGCCCCATAAACCTTAACCTTCTTCTTGTGTTAGCTTTCTGTTAGCATCTCTTATGATAACGGATTAGTTTTGACCCATGTCTTAAATCAGCTGTAAAATACACTAAAAAATATTAATATCCATCATCTAATTTGTTTTTCATCTCTTGGTGACCTTGTTAGGCTTCTTTGTCCATGAAAATATTGGTATTAATGTCTTTAGTGTGGGCGTCTGAGCCTTCTTTCTGTCAGTATACCCCTTCATTTCAATTTATGTAAAAAAGAAAGATATGAAATGTAGTGGGAAAAAAACTTTATATTAATGTTAACTGCATATGTGTAAGCAATAGAACTCTAACATGGTTCCCCAGTTTTGTGTTTAATTCATTTGTAGTTTTTATAGAATTTCCAAGCCTATTACAATTACAGTCAATTATGATTGCAGCAGATGGTTTCAATTACAGTTACAATTACGCCATAATTTTAATTAATTATCAATAACTCCATTACAATTATAATTGACCCCAACCCTGGTGCTCACACTCTTTCTTGTTTTGAAATCTGCTTTTTTCTTCCTCTCGCAGTTCTTGGCGTATCACACGCAGTTACTGATCGGAAACAGGAAGCACTCCATCAGCGAGGAGGAATACGTGTTCGCCGCGCTCTCCATCTACGTCGACATCGTCCAGATCTTCCTGTTCCTGCTGCAAATTATCGGCGCTTCCACCAAATAAATGAAGCCCAGGGTACAGATTGGGTTGGTGCGCAGCAACATGATAATTATTTTGTGCTTATTACAATCTCTTCTTCAGCAGAAATCAAGAGACGCTAAAAAAAAAAAGGAAAAAGGTGAAAGGGCTGTGTGTGAGTGGGTCACTGCCATGCAACAAATTTGCACTTGATTTTGTAACATTTATCCGACTGTCCTGAATGACATTTTTTGTTAATATGAAATAACACTTAAAGATGGAGGTTTCACTCAGCTGTTGTATCCAATCAGTTTCTAAATCCATTCAATCTGTGTAGCTATAGAAGGCGGTTACAATTGCAGCTGTAGGAGCATAAAACGAAGTAAACTTTGGAAAATTTAAATCAGTGTGGTTCCAGTGTGAATGTATATCTTGATCATATTTTGATAACAAATACCAGTAGTTAAAAAGGCAAATGATACATTCTGTAAATACTTATTAATTTTGTTGCATTTTGAAAAGTGTGGAAAACAGTTTTAAATAATACAGGGCAGATACAGTACATGTCACGTTAGCAGGGTTGGGGTCAATTGCATTATACAATTCCGTATTGTTCAATTACAACTGAATCATGATTACAGTGACTAGCATTTTTTCCAATTACAATTATGTTCTCAATTACTAAAGTTCAATTTTAAATACATAAATAATCCTATAAAACGTTTTTATGCCTTAATTGTTATGATGGCTTTATCTCAGAAAAACAAACATGCCTTTCTGGATTTTCACCCCAGTTTAGGTGTGCTGCTCATCACATTTAAGTAGTTTTTAAGTTCTTATGATAGCCTTATCTCAGAAAAAAAGTTTTTTTCTATTTTGGATTTTTTTTTAATCTAAAAAAAAATTTTTGTGCCTTATCTCAGAAAAAGAATTCAACATTTTTCCATTTTCATGCCTTGGTACTGAAATTTTTTATAGAATTTCATGACAATTACAAAGTAAATTGTAATTGACTTTGATTGCAAAAGTAACAGATTTTTTATCAGATACAATGATACTTAGGTCATAATTGTAATTAACTATCAATTACATGATTACATTTATAATTGACCCAAGCCTGTAATTAAATTACCTGGCTGACCCATCCAGGAGCCCCTCCCCCTTAAACCACGCAACTGGCATTGTAATATTCAGCATTAAATATAAGCACGGCCGTAGTAGGGCATATATAGCCATGTGGCGTTCAGATGAGGGCACAGCTTGTGCATACGAGTAAGTGTGGCATCACTGTTTTTGCATTTATCACAAGTGGGTAAACGTTGAAATGTTAAAAGACGAAGTCTGTTTTGATTGTTACAAAAAGATTTTATTGTGCTAAAAAAAATAGATTGATGGGATTTATGTATTAATCATATATCTTTCAATTGAGTTCCGTGCTGAGATTTGCCAGCACTAAACGTATTTCAATGTGTCTTTGAAAATTTTTGAAGTTATTAGCTGACAAATGGTTCTGTTAGCAGCTTAGAGTCTGTAGTTCAACTTCACTAATGACCTTAAATAATTCATAATGATGCTGTAATCTTCCACTATGTGCCTTTTCAGATGTCAGTGTAACTTGGAGGCATGTTTTACTTCATATAACGGACTATATTGCTGCTCTAGTACATTAGTGCTGAGCTTTCCAGACTGATTTTACTGGAGAGCGGGAAAAGAAATGCTCAGAAACATGTGAAAGTAGGTCCAACACATACAGTGTGTCGGCATAGGAAGTAAAATCCTGGGCCCAGTTTTTCACAAGGTTTAATCCAACGCTAAAAAATAATCTAAAAACAAAACAATATTTTTTAAATTGTGATGAATATATAGAGCTGGGTGATATGGACCAAAATTCATATCCATATTTTTTTCTGAAAACGAGAAAACAATAAGATTGACATTTATAACTCAAAGTCTGACCAGAAAAGACAATTCTAGGTTAAATTTGCTGATGCCTCACAAACACATGATTTATTAACAAACAGCTGCACAATTTGTGCCACTTTTGCCTTTTTCTTCTATAAGGGACAGCATGTATGAGTGAGTTCTGTAGTGTGGAAGATGCACTCAGTAATCCATCTAACTGTCTAACTTTTCATGCTGTTCTGAGAAGTAGCGAATGCAGCGACTCCAAAAATGACTATTATAATACAAAATAAGCGATAAAATAAAATATATAAATCGATATAGCCAATATTGTAATTTTCTATTTCGCCAAAATAGAAATCTCGATATATTACCCAGGCCTATGAGTATACATCGATGAGTGACAGAATTAAATATATTATTTGGGGTCAATATTGACAGCTGTTTGCTGTAGGCCTAAACTGATAGGCTGAATACGTTGTCGCCTACAAATGTAATTTCAACCTTGTGAATTATTAGATATCTTGTAGGCTATACTGCTTGATGTAAATATAGTATTAATTGATACTTTTAAAGTTTCACTACATTTTTCGGCCTGAAATCCACACTGAATTCACCCTTCTGATGGGATCAGTTTAATCCAGATGTTTTGTGATCTCAATCCTGTTAAAAAGTTTAAAAAAAAAAAAAAAAAAAACTCAAACTAATGGTTTGATCCAGATCAGAACCAAGATTGGATTACGTGATCTGATCCTTTTTTCCTTTTGAAAAACAAATTTTCAAGATTTGATCTGTTATCCAGAATCCGAGCTGATTACTTTTGAAAAACCAAGCCCCGGGTTCAGTC